>NW_016690343.1:922703-979486 GCF_001604755.1 Lepidothrix coronata | reverse complement strand
TTTTTTTTTTTTCTTTTTTTTCACCTCAGTTTTCTCCCCCATCCCTCTGTGGTGGGGAAGAGAAGGAGTGAGCAGCTGTGTGGTGTTTAACTGCCTGCCAGGTTATACCATGACACTGCGCTAGCAGGAGCTCCTTGATTTTTTTTTTTTTTCTGAGTGGCTTCAAGAGAAAATGTTAAAATCCTGTTGCAAATTATATTGATGAGGAAAGAGAAACAAAGCAAGGGCCTCCTGAGAATTGCAGTATTTGGTCTTTATATATGGTGAAATAAGGCACTGAAGGAATAGTAAACCGGAAAAAAGAAACATGAGAGGCACACAGCAGAAGTAGTAGTGGACTCTAAATTAGATTTGAGTAGCTAAAATGACAGGACAGTATATAAAGCAATTTTGAGATTTGTGTTGCTGGGAGAAGAAGTTACTAATCTTTGTCAGGACTTCAGTTATAAAATACTGAAACTTTAATGCTTTTCGGAACTCTTTGTGTTTTTAACATAAATGTTAAAATATAGAGGAAAGATGCTGTATGTGATTCTCCTGCAGGTTTTGAGACAGGGTCTTGTTTGGTAGACCTGATCAGAAGTCCATAGCTATAAGTGAATGATAAGATATCCTGCTGGAGAAAATTAACTGGGGGGTTCTCTCCCAAACAATGTGTGATTACGCTACAGAAACATTATATCCCAGCTGGCTGATACTCAGAATTTAAAAAACCCGTCTCCACTCTGTACCAGGCAATCTTACTGTATCAACTCTGTATTTGTTACAAAATTATTTGGATTATTTGAGTGCACTGCTGATTTACTTGGGATCTTTGGAATTGATTTTTCAGTGTAACTTGGCACAAATTTAAATCTCTGTCTGGTTTTGAATATCAGTCTTCACTCCTTTCTCTCTGCCTGTGGAGTAAGATAGGTTTTTCCAATGAAATATTTTAAATACCTGGTGCTTATAATCATAGAGGGCAATTGTTCATAGCTCATTTATTTTATATATGCTGTCATGCCATATTTGTCTCTATATGTCTAAGAGCTTTATTACAGTGCATATATGTCATACATGTCTAAGTTCTTTCATTGATGGAGTATGTTGGACCTTATAATTGAGATAGCTGGATGATATACAGAAGTATTTTTACTGTGTTTCTCAAGAGAAAAAACATTAGTTTTGATTAAAACCAACAAACTTTAGTACCATATCTGTAAATTAATGCAGGGCCAATTTATAGTAGAATTTTTGTTAAATGTAATAAAGGCTTTGATTCACAAGTAGTCGATGAGCATAGATATCTTTTATTCTACATAAGAATACCTTAAAATTGAATGAAAAGGTACCTTTACAATGTTAAGTGAAAGTAAATTTTGCTGCTGTCCAGTTTTTATTCTGTGAGAATGAAAGCAGAAAGGAACTTTGAGTTTTTGAATCTCTTGGGAAGGCACACTGAGAGCAAACAGACTTGATTATGCCCATTAGCTACTTAATCATAGTGGGACCTCCCCTGGAGTACTATACCCAGTTCTGGTGTCCCTAGCACAAGAAAGACTTAAGGAAATATTTGAGTGGGTCCAGAGAAGGGCCACAAAAATGGCCAGAGAACTGAAATTTCTCTCCTGTGAAGAAAGTTGGAATTGTTCAGCCTGGAGAAGGGAAGGCTCTGGGGAGACCTTATTGTGGCTTTTCAATATATGAAGGGGACTAATAGGAAAGATTGAGAGGCATCTTTTGCCAAGGCTTGTAGTGACAGGACAAGGTGTGATGGTTTTAAACTGAAAGAGGGTAGATTTAGTTTGGTCATAAGGAAGAAGTATTTTATGAGTGCGGTGAGATGCTGGGGTGGGTGGTCCAGAGATGTTGTTGATGCCCCATTAGTTGAAGTGTGCAAGATCAGGCTGGATGGAGCTTTGAACAGTGGAAGGTGTCCCTGCCTCTGGCAGGGAAGTTGAACTATACATTAAAAAAAGTCTCTTTCAACCCAAACCATTGTATGATATCTAGAAAAGGTTTAGGCAGCAAGAGTGATGACGTCATCTTGCATACTACTGTTACAGTTTGTCATTCCTCCTCTTCCCACTCTCTCATACCCCTGCTAGACATCATTCCTGTACTGAAATTATTCTGTGCTTCCTAAGTTGCCAGTAAGTATTGTGCTTAGTATGACACTTGATTTGTTTTTACATACAGAATGACCTTTGTAATAAGACTTGATAGTTGCTTTAATCTCTCTTTGCTGACCATACTGTCTTTATTGACAGCCTCATTACAATCACAAGTTGCTTTTAATACTTATGTTTTGTTGTTGTGTTAAAATTACATATTTTTGATGCCTTTATGGAAATTGACCTATGGGTATCAAGCTATATGATTATACTCCAAGAAAACAGACTCTAGAATAACTTTTTATCTAAATGAGGGATCACAGATTACTTGTTTTTCAAGTTGGAAAGTGCCTAAATACACAGGTAAGGGGAAAACCAAGTAGTCTTATGAAAAACAGAATTGAATGATCAGTACTGTGATTGACAGTGATCTATGTTTCTCATTATTTCTCTGAAATGCAATATTAGTTTCTTGAAATTATAGGGCTTTCAATTAAAGGGCTTTCAATTTTTTAGAGTCAAAGTCTTTTTTAACAGCTTGTTAGTCTCCAGGACTGAGCATATCTCTCTCCTTTCTTCCCTTCTTGGCACTCACAGCATGCTTTTTTGTTTGAAGTTTTCACAAGAAATGCTTGTACTTTGTAAGTAGATGGGGAAAGAGGAAGAATTTTCTTCAATATGGTAGGTTTGTGTACTAATGTAAAAATAGTAATTGATTTGGAGACCAGCAACTGGCACAGGGACATAAAATGCCTTACACAGCAGATCAATTTGTGTTGCTGGGAGATTTATTTCTCTTGGGCAATTCTAAGTTTTCCTGTTGATTTGAGTATCTTCATGTCTTTAAATCCTTTTATGGTTCTTACTGTATAAGAAACCTCTTTGCTGTGTCTTGGCATGCTTGCATGTCAGACTGGAGCGTAATAGGGAAGTGATCTAACTAGTTATAATTGAGCCACCTCAGGTATCAAGAGCTTCCAGCCATGACAGCATGGATCTCTGCATGATTAATTTACTCGTATCCTCATCAGCTTTGCGATGCTGCAGTCAGGCTCATCAGCAGGATGATTCATTTTTTCCTTTTGTAGAATCTGGGGCTTACAATGCAGCTCTACAATACTAATATGGATCATCTTAATGAAAGCAAGAAGGATGCAATATAGAAAGTTTGAGGAACTGACCTCCCCTGGAGGTGTAATGACGCATCCGCCTGAAACTTGGTGGTGAGAGCGAAGAAGTTGGGCAGCTTCTAATTGGACAACATTATGTTACACTGGCTGCTGTGAGACAGATTGGCACTTTACAAACAGCTTCTTAAACTGGGAAAAGTGAATGTGGCTTCTCTTCCATCTTTATAGATTCATAATAATTAATTTTGAAATTTAATTGTGAGATTCCTGTTCATGATTACTCCTAAGGGATTATAGAGGAACAAAAATTCAGCATATTTAGCGTTCCACAAAAATATTTCAAAGTTCCGAATTCTGGATAGTCCATGAAACCCTCAAGCTAAAATCCTGGTTTAGACTTTTAATTTAGGCATTATGTAATATTTATAGTTTGTTCATCTGCTTCTCTATTCTGCATGTGTGAAGGAAATTATTGTTTTGTGTACTTACTATTTAATTCACTAATCAATAGATGTTTGAGAAGATATACATTGAGCAAACTGAAAAAAATGTTATAAGTTTTAATTTTGTTAAATATTAGATTCTTGGATGCTACATTCTGAACTATTTCTGGTAATTATTTTTAAAGTAAGGGATGAAACCATCTGTCTCCTTTTAAGATTTTTTTTTTTTAAACCCGAAAACATTGGATTTTTTTTCTTTTTTTTTTTGAAACAGAAAAATCCCTTGAAAAAATGCACCCTCTGCAATTCTCATTTAACAATTAGTGCTGTGTGGCTGGGCATCTGCTTCCTAAATCAGTTCCACTAACATCATTGGTAAGGCTATTTTCTGCAGATTTCAGAGAGACTGAATGCCAGAATATGGTGTTAGAAATAAGTCTTTTTAAAGGGTGTATCTCTGCATTCCTTTACTTTCTATATATAAAAGGTTATTTCTGTAGAGCTGTTCGTGTCATCGCAGGCTAAATACTAGTTTAGTCATGCGATCTGCACAGACTTGTTTTTTTCTGGTGTTTTTTTTATTGAAGGGGAAAAGTATATATTCATAGAAAGCTGCCCACTTCCTTGTTTCCCAAATTTAGAAATTTAACAGCTGTAAGCAGGATAAAAACATGTCTACATCACATCCTTCCAGAAACAAATATCCCCACTCCTAAAAAGTATTATTGCATTAAAACACTATAGAATAACTTACAGAAACTGTGCTAAACTACCAATACCCACACAATTAAAACATGCCTAGAGGTTTTATCATAATAAAGGTAATAAGCAGCAGAACTTGAATTTGCCTGGCAACAAGTGCTATATTACTGTTTTTTTCACTTTTTTAGTAAAAAAGTAAAAAAAGTAAACTCCAGATTTTTGGAAATATTAGTACTTTGTCTTGAAATGAGATTATCAGGCAGAATAAGTATGAGGAAATTTTCTTGGTTGATACTGAATCTTGGTTGGTATGTTTATCATGTAGCTAATAGAAGTTTAATTTCATTAAAGACTAGCTGCTCTCTCCTGTGTTTTTAAATGACATGCTGGCTAACCACAAAAAATTGTGTGGTTGATGGATTCTTATGTTCCTTCACACTTTTATTTTTGGGCAGTAAATTACCAAAGAAGGGTCTTGACTTAATTTTTGATGCGCAGCAGCAGTGAGATTGGAATGTACTGATGAGTTATTTTTAACTAGTTGGTAATGACTTTGAAGCCAAAATGTTGAATTAACGAAAAAGAATCATATTTTTTAAACAACGGAATTCCTTTTAAGTTTTTCCATTACCAGGAGATCTTTAGTTCAAGAAAAGCATAATGAAGGTTTTCTTTAATAAAGCATTAGTATGAGAAAAAAAGGAAAAGGCAAGACTGAAGGGGGAAACCCAGAACAGTTGTCTTAGTTTTCTGTGTTCTCTATGAAGTCTGTCTGAACAATACAGAATATTGCAAGTTAACATCTCTTAGTGAGGGCTTTCATACTGTGGGGTTTTAGTATTTCTGGCTACAAACTTCTGATTCCCCTATTTGAATTGCTGTTTCCAAATTGCAAACATTTGAACTTGCGGGAGAAACACTGGGAAGAGGATCTCGTGTTTGTTGGTGGATGTTTTCAAGAACACATTACTTCTTTCTCCAGAGTCCAGTTGCCACTTCATGCCTCTTTGATTGTAAATCCATGAAAACTCAAACTGATAACAGAAATAATTAGCCACTGATGGTAGCCACAATGATTGTTTTTTTAGCAGCCGCTTTGTGGCTGTTCTGTCCCAGTCAAGTGCAATAAGAAAGAAGAATCAGGGTAAAAGTAAATGTAGGGTAATAATCAGGTATAAGGTTTATGCATGGCAACATCATTTTGGGAAGCTTTCTTGTCTTCCCTGTCAGCACTCTTTGTTACAGTGCTGTATAACAAAGGATGTACTAGAATATTAGTGATGTACAGAAAGCCTGGATGGGAGGAGGTGGCAACCCAAAATTCACACTAAGTACTTGGAAAAATGAGCTTTCTGGTATCAAGCCTGATTCCCACAAATGCCTTATTTCCTATGTTTGCTTTTCTTTATAAACACATTCTATTCTGTTCTTCTAAAAATGCCTACAAATAGGTAAAAGGAGTTAACTCACTAGTGAGGGATATTTTAAACACAGAAAGAAAACGTAACTTTTTCTTCTCATCTCCATACAGTGAAGAAATGTGGGTTTGACAAAAATGTTTCTAAGAGTTACTTAATGCTAAATAGATTATAATCTCCTGCATAATACCTTGAGTTTGCTGCAGTAGTAGTAGTGACTGTAGAACCCACTAACTGATTAACTAGCAATAAACTAGACTAAATATTGCAGGTGGTCATATGAAAGGGTACATTTTAAAGATGAAATTCTTACATTTTAGAGGGATTTTGTTGAAAGCTGCACTCAGAGGAGATCAGCTCAGCCTCTCTGAATGAAACCAGAAATCATGCAGTTCAGAGGGAGCTCTTCTTAGTGACAAGTAGGAGAGATGGCATGGACTGTGAGGGCAAAAAAGCTTGTGCAAAATCCATTTTCAACAAATGTAAGAAGATCTAAGCACAGATTTTGAGAGAAGAAAGTTGTACAGTGCAGCTAATGGATAAACTTTATGCCCTCGAGCTTCTGTGGAAGCTTCTCCAGCTCTCCAGATACCTTCTCCAACTCTGAAGGTAACTGCAACAAACTAGGTGCTGTGACTACATATCATTAATTGAATAGTACTAGAATAATGTTGGTTTCTAGCATTTGGTGCAGTTTGTAATGTAACCAGTGTTGCCAAAATTCAAAACCAGTTTTAATTCTCTTGTGGTGTAAGGCAAGAGTCCCCTTTCAAGTGCTAGGAGTTCGAGCAGATAAAACCTATTCTTTTATGGGTTTATAGGAATGGTAGAGAAAGAAAAGTATGAACATAGTGTAGAATAAGGATGGTAAAATAGATCCAGGCATGGCTGATTGCCCTTGAGTTGACTGCTAATGAGGCATGCTTGCACAAGCACCTCAGGTAAAAGATGAGCATTCGGAATACCTGTAATGAGTTCTGAAGGCTTACATCATCTGGAAATCAGTCTTACACAGTTGTCTTTGATAGAAGGGTTTTCAAAGTCATTACAGAAGTAAATTATTTCAGGGCCTTGCAGTATATGTGTTTTGATTTTACATATATACACACAGAACTTTTTTTTTTCACTCATAAGAACATAAGACTGTTTCTAAATGAAGTTTAAGTAATCTTTAATTTTTTTATGAAGTATGCAAAGGCATATAGAAACTGAGTAATGTGAATATTCAATAAAACTCTTAACACATTAAATATATAGCAATTTTTCTCAGATACTTAATGCCAAGGTAGAATGGCAAATATCCGATTTCCTAACACCTATAGTTGTATTAGTTGCATATAATTATAGAGTAATTACAAGTACAGCTTAAGAGCTTTGAGAGACGAGTGCATAAACAGACTCTACTCTCCTGGGAAAACTATTTCTTAACTGTATTGTAAAGAATACACGGAATGTCATAAAATTGTGCTAAAAAAGTTTTGCTTATATCAATTCCTCTGTGAGTTGCCTTAATTTCAGTACTGGTTTTACAACTATGGGATTCCACTGATTTCAGAGAAGTCATTCCTAATGTTTCACTTCTATATCTCATGCCTTAAAGAAGCCTTTCATGGGACAAGAAAGACTTGAAGGAAAACACGCTTTAGAATCCTGGTAAAGTTATGGAGAAGATTATTTTGGCATAACACAGGCATTGGTTACAGCCGGCACAGCTTCATGAGATGTAAGTCCTGCTCATCAAACCTGATTTCCTTTTATGACAAGGTAACCCACCTAGCTGATCAATGGGAGCCATTTTATGTAATCTTTTTAAAATTCAGTAAAGCTTTTAATATTGTCTCCCTTCTGGACCAAATGTCCAGCACACAACTGGATAAACACATCATGTAGTGGGTAAGCAATTGGCTTACAGGTTGAGCACAGAGCATAATAGTGAATGGGACAACATCAAACTGGTGACCTGTCACTAGTGGGGTTCCACAGGTCTTAGGACTGTTCTCTTCAACATCTTATAAATGACTAGGACACAGGACTGGAAGGGATACTAAGCAAGTTTGGAGACCACACAAAACTGGGAGGAGCTGTTGACTGCCTGGAAGACAGGGAGGCCCTTCAGAGACACCTGGGCAAATTAGAGGACTGGGCAGTCACCAACCACATGAAGTTCAACAAGGGGAAGTGCTGGATTCTGCACCTGGGATGGGACAACCCCAGATGTACATACAGACTGGGGAATGAGATCCTTGAAAGCAGTGCCATGGAAAGGGACCTGGGGATCCTGGTCAATGGCAAGTTGAATATGAGTCAGCAGTGCCCTGGCAGCCAGGAGGGCCAACCGTGTCCTGGGGGGCATCAGACAAAGTATTGCCAGCCGGTTGAGGGAGGGGATTGTCCCACTCTGCTCTGCACTGGGGCAGCCTCACCTCAAATATTGTGTGCAGTTTTGGATACTAGAATACAGGAAAGATATTAAGCCATTGGAGAGCATCCAAAGGAGGGCAATGAAGATGGAGAAGGGCCTTGAGGGGAAGCTGTATGAGAAGCAGCTGAAGTCACTTGGTCTGTTCAGCCTGTAAAACAGGAGACTGAGGGGAGATCTCATTGCAGTTCCAGCTTCCTCCTGAGGGGAAGCTGAGGGCAGGCACTGATCTCTTCTCTGTGGTGACTAGTGACAGGATCCGAGGGAATGTCCTGAAGTTGTGTCAGGGGAGGTTTAAGTTGGATATAAGAAAAATGCTGTTGACCCAGAGGGTGGTTGGGCACTGGAACAGGCTCCCCAGGGAAGTGGTCACAGCACCAAGGCTGAGAGAGCTCAAGAGTCATTTGGACAGTACTCTCAGGGGCATGGTATGACTTGTGGGAATGGTCCTGTTGGACTCATTGATCTTTGTGGGGTCCTTTCCAACTCAGCATATTCTGTGATCCTGCAGAGTGGTTGCAGTTGAATAAAGAGGTAATATTATAAAAGATAAAGATTTTTTTTATGTATTCAATAGCGATCTTTCACATGGACAGCATGTTAGGCAATAGATTCTTTGAATGAATATTACTCTAGGAACCATTTTCCCACTCCTGCTCATTGTATTCTGAGCACTGAAAATGATAAAGAATAGCTGCACCTGACCTGACTCAGAAGTTAAATTGTTAGTTGCTTTGAAAGATATTCCCATATCCAATGCATTGTTGACTTAACTGTTACCAAGGCTACATGTGAAGTTATGCTCTATTTTTCCCTGTTTATTTCCCAACATACAGTGGAAATGCATCAAAATGTTGGCAAGGTGATGATTGCCAATGTGTCTGTGGGTGGGGAAACTGGAAAATGGGGTCAGATGCATGTCATGTCCTGTTTTTTCTCTAAAAATGCTGTTCTCTCAGTTTCTGCTGTTGATGATCTTACTGCTAGCCAGTGAATCCAGTTTCCCAGTATTTTACTTTTAATCTTAAACTTAAATTTAGATTTTTGGAGCTATCATGTAGTTCCTGAATAAGTTCAAGGTTTTTTTAATTCATATTTTATTGAAGGTAATGAGGAATAAGCTTGACAATTGCTATAACTAGAGAATTATTAATCCTTCCCAAAGAGTAAAAGGTCCACATTTTTGCAGCCCTTTTCATTCACTCTTACAGCTGACTTCAGAATAGTATGGATGACACAAAACACTAAATAAAAAACACTTTGAATGTTGTTCATAGGAAAGGGTATGGAAGTGTTAGACCAAGTTTAGTATTGGTTGAGGAATTAAAGCTTATTCTCACAAACTGAACTATACAGCGAGTTAAGAGGGATTGAGCGTGATCCTTTCACTCCCTCTGAGGTCACTCTGAAGGCAATGAACACTGCTGTGTTTCTTTGGATTGGAGCAGATGAGAGCATGGTAGTTTGGTATGGAAGGAGGATAATATTTGTCAGGGAGCAGGGGCCACTGGTTCACTTGTGGGCAAGACATGCTTCTTCATAGACAAGTTATATCAAATATTTAATATAGCTGAAATAGAACAGGGACTTGCTATCATAGGCTACTTAAATTTGGTATCAAAATGCAAGCAACATAGGTGTTTATCAGCTGTGTAACTGTTTATCTGTTTATGCTCTGCACATTTCTGAGGAGTACAGGTACAATATTTTGTATGGCTTACTGTTCTGATTTCTCAATGACTTTGTAAAGGGAGTATGCTGTTTAGGCCAGTTGTAGACCTTTATGCAGGTGTAGCAAAGCATTTACAAAGATCTTCTGAGTACAGATACTAATGAATGAAAATAAATTTCTAATACCAGATTTTTTAAAGTCTGATTGCTATTTCCCTCCAAATTCCACTCCCAATTAGTAAACTGGCTGATTTTTTTCTGCCTGTAGTCTACAAGGTCCAGTAGAATTAAAGAGCATTTTTTCAATCTAATCCATTGCAGATAAATCAGATAATCTTGATTAAAAAATGAATTTAGAATGAAAGTAAAATATATTGTCTGTTCTTTCAGTGATAGATCTTGCAGTGCTTCAGAGCATTTGGGTGTCACTGAGTGTGCAATAAAGTTCATCTAACTATTGCTGGGAACTACCGTTAAAACCAAAATTCTAATAGTTCAATCTATTAGAAAAAAAATAATCTTTTTTTTTGTATATATTTTAAATAGGATAAAGAAAACATAGAGGGTAGAAAGAAATAACTTGCAGTGACAAAGGGCTACAGATACAATTGTGGTTCCATCATGCTTGTCAGTATCAAACCATCGAAAGGGAAGGGAGAATTAAAAAGAAAGATAATCCTTGCTGGTGGCACAAGTTACTGCAGGTAGTGAAAACTAAATCTGAGACAAGTAGGAGTTCATTGCTTCATTGCTGGACATTGCAAAAGGTAGTTGAAACTCTGTTCTTAAGTGACAGATATTAAGAAAATGTGGATAGCAAGAGAAGGCAATGAATGATAGAATTCGAAACCTGTTTGTGAGCAGGCTGATTGTGAATTGGCTTTTGCCCATCAGGAGAGGTTGATCTGTCCCTCTAAACTTGCTTGGAGCCAGAGTTAATATGCAGACAAAGTTCAGCTGGCAAGAAAAAACCAACAACATATTAGTAGCAACTGTGCAGGGAGTATGGAGCAAAGCAGGAGCATGACCATGCAACTGTACAGTCACAGAGCATCTACACTAGTGCAGCACAGTTCAGTGTGTCACCTCAAAGATATTAACAATTTCAAAAATTAAAATGCAGAAAAGGGAGATAAGGTGTTGTCTGGCTTCTTTTTCTTGCAGATAGAATAGTAAAGGGCATTGAAATAAAACTGAGGTAAAATCTTGTAATGAATGGTATTGTTTTTCCAGTAAGCAACATAACTTGGTATCTTGGCTTGCTGTCACATGCCTTGCAACTACCAAAAATACAGATGAGTTTGTGAAGTGCTTAGAGAAGTTATTAAAAGTGTTGTCTACATTTATGAAAAAAAAGCACCAGTCAAGACATTGTTGAAACTGTGGGATGTCAAACAGATGTGACTGGGGGAAATACTGTTCTGCAAGTATTTGATTATTGATATTTATAATTATTTGAGTATTAATATTTTCTTCAGTCACTTTAGCTACTGCAAGAGGTATGATGCTGAGTTTCAGTGCACCTTTAGGCCTGTCCTATGCTGCTGCTCTTGCACTCTGAACTAATTTTAGTGTACAGGGTCTGTATCTGGGCTGAGGATGAGTATCTGAATTATTGCCACAAATGTTTTCTGCTCTGCTTAATGGGAAACTGAGGTGTGCATTTTCCCTTCAACTGTTCACTGTAAGTCTTACAGTTTTTTAAATGCTTCAAAGAGAAGGACTACTTCTCTGTTCTTACATGGACAGACTGAAACTGAGAGAACCTGAGCAGCTCATCTTATATCTTCTCTAATGCTGTACTGTTGTGTTACCCCACTGATTGCCTGTGTGTTGATGTGTATTTGATCTTTTTGTTGCTTTTTGCTTCTCTTGTTCTACACTTCTGAATGATGTAATTATTTTGGTGCTTCAGCAGGGTGCCTCCATTGGGAAAGTGAGAAATAAAGAAAGAAGAAAATATTCTCAACAGACTTCTGAAGGGAGAGGGTGAATGGTTGACTGGATATTGCAGCTTATCATTGCTGTTTTCCCTTTCATTAACTCCAGAAAGGACTTTTTGACAAAGAGAAGCAGTGTAGACTGATATCTCTCAGTGTCTTGTGGATTCCTGCATTTTAGACTTCAGAAAAAAAACTTCTGATGCACAATGAAATAGGCCCTGGACCAGAGTAATTTTTTTTCTTACAGAGAAGTAGTAAAGGGCATTTTAAAAACAGACAGCAAAAGGGATTTTGCTGCTGTTCAGTGGTATGAATATAGAAGCAAGAAGAAAGATAAATATTTCTGTGAAAATGATATCTCTGATGTTTCAAATATTTTGATAATTTTGTATAAGAAGAAAAGCTATTCATTTTGTGCAGCTTCTATTACTGTAATATAAGGATGTGTCTTATTTTATTTCTATTTTTGTATATTCATTGACAAAACCTTTGTTGAAATTTTCTTAGATCCATACTCAAAAATGAGCAGAACTATTTATTTCTTGACCATTTAGATACTTCTATACCATTTAGATAGTTCCAGTGTTTATGTCCCAGGAATCACAATGGTGATGCCTCACTGAAAATATAATACAATCAGGGTTTATTCCAAAGATGTCTGTGGAAGTAGAACAGAGCTGTACCTGCAGGTCTGGTCTGTGGCATAATATTGATCAAAAATATCTTAGTTTTCAGGTAGAAATGTTGGGTGAGATTTAAATAAAGCTTGTGCTGCTTACTCAGGAAGCAAGAATGACTTTTTTGAATAAAAGCATTAAGAAACAGACTTGGCAGATAGGTACTGGCCCTAACAAAAGTAAATACGAGGTGATTTGGAAGGTGATGAGGGAATGAAGAAAATACCAAAAGTTTTCTTTCTTTAAACAGTGGGAAAACTTTCATAACCAAGCAGACCCACACCTGTGTGGAGGGGGGGGGGGCAGTGGAATAAGTCTCTAGTCAATAAATCTCGTGTCAGTCTGAACTGTTAAGAAATGAACTGAAATGTGCATGAAGAAAAGTGGACAGTGAGGATGTTTCTTTGAGGAAGTTTCCCCTTTGGAGTAGTTTCAGCCCTACTGTCAGTTCAATACATGTGTGGAGTTGCTTGGAGAGATAAATTCAACATTGCAGGCAATCACTATCCAGATGCAGTTGTTTTCCCTCCCTTTTACTTCCTCTAAACCAAGTGGATTGTGTTTAGGGGGCAACTTCTTGGCAAGATGGCAAAATAATTGGGTGTATTCCTACTCAGGTGCAGTGAACATGCCACAGCAATCCAGGACTGCATGAGTTTGATTTAACTCAAACTGTATTTCTCAGAAAAATTATTAAAAATCCTGTCAAATGGCACTTTTAACATATTTATCAAAATAAAGCTGTGAGGCCGAGATAACTCCCCCATTTTTTACTGGAATTAAAATAAGTGAGACAGAACCTTCTAAAGAAGTCTGGTGGTGCATGGTATTGTGCAGCTTCTCCAGCCCAGTGCCAGAGCTGCAGATTCTTCTGAATTTGTTTTAACTAGTTGGAATTCATCCAGCCTTGAACTGAATTTTTAAAGACGTTGTCTTGTAAAAAGGGGACTCCTGATGGATCTCTAATATTCATGTGAAAAATAGTGATTATCCCAAGGACCTTTACAGTTTAACAGTGGAATTTCCAATCTTGCTGGAATTTAGTAAAATTAGTGTTGAACCAAATGGATTATATGGATTAAAAAACCCAAACAAACTAAACAAACAAATGAAGAATAGCAAAGATAAGAACACCTTTCAGCCAAAGATTTTCAAAGAAATAACATCACTTCCCAGGACATCACTGAAGTAAGAATGGTTTAAAGTTTCATCTAATATACTGCTCAAAGCCCATGTGACTCTTAAGTATAGTGTTGACTATAGTCATTATTAAAAAACAAGCAAAAAGTGTCTTATTTAAAAGCTTAAACATGTGGTACAGGGAGCCAATAAAGAACAGTTTATGCTACAGAAACAGTAGGCACACATTATACATGTGCTTTGAACATGTAAAATGTCTGATTCTGGAAGTACAGAATGAAAATTAAACCTAATATGCATTATATCAAATCTAGACTTCGTTTCAGAGAGAGGCCAATAGAGAATTACTAGTGAAGACCAAATCTTACTGGAGTACAGCAGGTAAATTTTAGACAGCATTTGGAAATCTGCCCCTGAAATCCGAGGGAGCACAGCTTCAGGTGTTTGCTTCAGCAGCCAAGTGTAGTACAGACCCTGTGCTTGTAGAAAGGTAAGGTGAAATGCTTAATTGAAGATCTGACCATAATATCCAGTCTAATGCAGAAATCATGGGCTTTGATACTTGTGACTCAAACTGTTTCCCATTGTTTGCTTTCTGGAAAGCCTTGGCTTGTTGGAAGTGTGTTTTCCACCCTTCTTGTCTGACAGTGTCCTCTGCTTAGACCACATTTGCCTTTCGGACTCAGGTTTGCCTTAAATATTCTGAACTGCTTGTTTAAATATTCAAAAATACTACTAATTCTGTTACATTGCTAATAGTTACTATATAATACTTGCTAAATTACTGTATGATATGTACTATATTTAGAACTGCTATGGGCACTTAAAACACCCCCAAACTTTATTCACAAATTCAGTTATTCAAGAATAAGTTTACATTTTTCACAATGAGCATGTAAAAAAGTCAGTCTGAAGTTGTACTTTATTGTAAGCTAATCATTCACATGTACTACATTATTAAAAAAATCAATATTCTCCCCCTAATATTTTTTAAAGGATTATTTTCCAGTGTAAGTAAGTCTGGGTATGTAGCAGCATTAGTTTTCAGGTATAAACTGTTTTTCTAATGCCTGGTGTCATAAGAGATTTGTATTTTCAGTGAGTACGTTATTTAGAATTCAGTGATGTTTTCCCCCCTACTTTGCAGATTTTCTCTGCAATACTCAGTTCTGCTATTCAGCTCTGCCAGGTTTAAATCTCTGTAAGTTGAGCCTCTTCCTTTGCAGCTGTGCCCTTCCCTTTTCTACATGATTCTTCACAAATTTGAAGGTTCACTCTGTAGAGAGCTCACTCAACCTTAGCCTGATTTCCCTCAGGTTTCTTCCTGCTCTACAGACAGTATCACTTAGTACTTTGATAGGTGGAACTGAACTATTAATCAGGAGGTGTTGTACATATTCTGATAAGCACTCATTCCCAAAACTGTAGGTTCTGGTCACCAGGCCCTACAGCTCAAGCCACTTTGCATCTCTTGTTTTTCCTCTGATGTTCTGTAAACATTTTCAATCTGTTGTTCCAAATCCCCCAAGAATTTACTAGCACAGGTCCTGTTTATGGGTGCATTATGCTCTGAGATTTTTTTTGAAAATTTCACACTGTGGGCATATCAGCAAAAGATCACTCCCCTTGGCACATAAGGGTTACACAGGATCCATTCCTTTTATATCCCTTTCTGTCTATCCTTTCTTTGTTCCTTCCCTTTCCTCCATCAGCTGGCAAAGCTTCCCAGACATACCACCCACTCCCAATATTCTGGACCCTCAAGTTTACACCCTCATTGGTGGAAAAATCCTGGGTTGCCTGCAATTTCTTGATAGTCCCTCAGTCAGTGTGACTGACCAGGCTTGCTTCTGGCCACTCAGGTTTGTGTCTCTGTAGTGTGTATATAATATTACCAAAATAAGCGTTCCCATATACATTTTATCAATTAATGTAAATCTCCAGGTTTGGTTTCCTGTACTGTCTCCCTTATTTTTATGATCAGGTTTGTGTCTTAGCATGTTCTGGTTTATGGCTTCGTTTTTCTTATGATTTTTCTATTGAAAAGGCCTTTGACCAGATACCCTTAAAGGAGTGAACGCTCTTCTTCCACATATCCTTACAGTCTTCTCATTATCATTTGAGACAATTTACTTTTTACAGTAACATTTGCACAACTCTGTGGCTACAGATCATGCTGTAAAGTGTGTGAGTTTTGATTTTGTTGGGGATTTTTTTGTTTTGTTTTTTTCCCCCTAAATATAGGATTTGGATTTTATCCTTCCAAGTCTCAATACACTAGTTTTTCTGGAAATTATTTGATCCTTAAATTCATGCTTTCTACCCTTAACTGTTGAAGAGCCAACAGATTCTTTGAAGTGCTTCTAAATACTATATTAAAACAAAAAAAGTTGCTTTTGGGTAGAACAAACATTTGAAATAGAAAACTTACTCCTGTCCCAGTGACCCTAATTTTTTTAAGTAGGAATTTATAGGTTGATGTACACTTGGTGCAAGTAAATAAATTTTGCATATGTTTTTAACAGATCAGAACTCTAATTTTGCTTCTATTTAGTAACTGCTAAATGTTTCTGTATTATATGTGTCCATTCATAGGTGTGACCATCACTGTACATTTATGCAGCTTGGTACATAATGCTCCATTTAGGGGATGCTGTTCTAGTTTTAAAACTATAATTTCATTGCCTTCCACGTTCATTTACTGACAATGTAAACGGTTATTGAGTTTACTGAATTCTCAATGTTCCTTTAGTTGAATAAAATCTGTTTGGGACAACATAAAATCGAATTTCATACTAAAAAAGACTGACTAAGTACCTCATTATCTGTAGAGAAATCATGAACTGAAACAGTCCCTAAAGTTTGACCATAGGGACATGCTTTACACAAAACATAGTTATTTTCTGACGTGAATCTTTCAGTCTTTCTAAGTTTCAGTGAACAATCTATTTCACAGTTAACTTTTCTGGGTATTTTAGTGCTTTTTTTCCTAAAACATTTTCTTATGTATTGTGTAGTTATGGAAGCACATTCTTCTGGTAAAGATATAGAATTATGAACGTTTGTAAAACCTCATTCTCTTAAAATTATGTCATAAAGAGACATAATGTGCTTGTGGGAGCTTGTGTATGCAAATTTTGGCACTGTGGGTAAAACTATAGATGCAGATGAGTGTGTACATATATGGCTGAAATGCAACTAAGAAAAAATGAACTCTCCTACCTGCAAGCTTGGGCTTCAGATGTATGAGTTGGGCACTAAAGCTTCCATGGGAGTGATAGGTTCCTATTTCATTACCATTTTGAAATATTCTCATCAAATTAACTTTTTTTTTATTTAAGACTGTAATTTTGCTTTATTTTTTTTTATTTTGACTTCTAAATGTGGGGGTTTGACCCCAAAAATCCAATCTCCAAGCTCCCCTCACAATTTGCCTCAACACCGAAGAGAAATTTTCAGACAGGCACAGCTCAGTATGGGAGAAGGGATTATATACAATTTATTACTATACACAATAAATACTCGAACTATAGAAACTAAAGAGCAAACAAATACACAGTATTAACGATAATTCTACCACCCCTTGGCCTCTCCCACATCAGTTCAGGAGAAGTTTTCAGGGCGATAGTTAAAAAGTGTCTCTTTCTCATCCGGGTATGAGGGAAAGGGGGCCTCGTGCCCCCCCATCAGCCCTCAGCTCCATGCTGAGGTCTCATCCTGAGCTGCAAGGGAAACAATGTGTGTCATCAGGATCTTCATCACGAAAGGTCCAGGGAGTCAACTCTCAGTCCTTTCTCCCTGGTTTCGTGAAGATTTCCTCCCAGGGAATAAGGTGTTCCATTCTCACTTTCTAGGTTGCAGGCTCTGGGTCTCTGCTCAGTCCTTTACCCCAAACAGTTTTCACCAAAAAGTCCTCACCCAGAAAAACCTACTGGTTTGGCTCTCTTCCTTAGCTGCTGCAGCTTTCAGTTTCTGTAGCCCACATCCAAACTCAACGTCAGCACCTCCGAGCCCTCTGGCCCGTCTCCAATTCCTTCAGCCTGGAGTTCATCCAGCTTTTGCATATATCGCAGCCACTTCTCCAGGCTCCAGACCCCTCTGGCCCGTCTCTTGGCTCGGCTCCAGTATCGAGCATGCCTGCCAGGGGAGTTAGCTAGCTCCAAATCCCCTGGCTGGCCTCTGAATCCGCTCCACCGCCTCTCCTGTGCAGTGGAGGGGGAGAGCCGGCAAGGAAACCACCCCGACCCTGGCCAAACCAAGGCCGAGGAGGCCCAGGGGCCCCCCTGTTTCGGAGACCCCCCTGGCCACCCCTCATGTCTCCAATTCTCTCTCTCACACACACACACTGCCAACAACTTCTGGCCATTGTGAATATCTGATTTCACAGGAGTGAAAAAGAACAGCTGTGGTTGGTCTCTCCAGGGAAACTCTCCTGGGACCAACCACTCCTAGCTCCCAGCCCCGGGGGCAGCAGCTCAAACTATGATACTAAACTACTTTTGGGGGCCTCTGGTGGTCTAGTGGTTAGGGTGCAGGACTCTCACTGCTGCGACCCGGGTTCGATTCCCAGCCCCCCGGGCAGATGGAGCTTGTTAGCCCTGTGAGGCAATCCATCTAAGAGAAGGTCACTCTAAACAAACCTACGTCCTGAGACCCTCACTGCCACTGTCCAAGCTTGCTCGGCCCCGGCAGATGAACCTCAGGATTAAAGGGTGGGCTCAGTTCAGCGCACGCTGTGTCTCACCTAAAAAATCCACTGCGCAGGCTCGAAGGGTTAATGACCTTTCCCAAATCTTCGCTCGCGAAGACTGGCCATTATAAACTACTTTTGTGTCTGATTCTGGTGGCATTGCTAGTGGCAAATACTAGTAACAATGGAGAATATATGAATAGTGCAACTACGACCTTATTTAGCAGAGAGGACAGGGTCTTCTGTATCAGAAAGCACCATTCTTAAATTTTTCCTATATTACATATTCTGAAATGAGCCGAATCATCATAATTGGGTGGAATTGTGTGTTTCAGGAACTTGGATAATTATCTCCTTCAGAGTTTCACAAAAAAAGATTTTAAAAAGGAAAAAAATTAGAAGTGTCTTTCGTCAAATTAAACCTTCATTTGCTGGGATGGTAGACCTGAAACTGCACCTGAGTGGATGACACTAAGTTGCTCTTATTAGAGAAGTCAGTTTTCCTCCCTACCAGTGTTCCCACAGTCTTCATATGCATGTGCTTCTAGCGAGGATTTTTGACAGATGGGGGAGAGAAATGCCATTTTCTTATGCATAATGTGATATTCAATATTGCACTCAGACCTTTAAATTGTCTGTAAAGATTTATCTCTGATCACTGCAGTAAAATATCACCTTATTTACAATTAAATTAAAAACTCTGTTTGTCAGACTCTTCCAGACAAGTATTTTAAATGTCACAAATCAGTTGTTTGCTTCAGATTCAACAGTGATTTGATTTAGTATTTTAGTGTTTGCAGAGGGCACAGGGGGCACAGATGGTAATGTGACAAAATGAAGCCATGTTGAAGTCCTGGGAGGCGCTGAAAACTTCCACTAAAAACCAATAGAATGGATGGCGCTTAAAGCTAAACTTTTAAAATAGAATAAAATCTAAAATAAATTTAAAAAACCCCAACACAACAGCCCTTCAAAGCCAATGTATTATGACACTTTGGAAATCATTCTTCCGTTCTCTGTTAAGTTACATATTGTAACAGAGGTAATTAGCAAAATCTTATACATTCTAGCATGCAAAGACTCTTCAAAGGCCTTTAATAATCATAGTGGTCACAAACTGAGTAAATAAATGAAAAATCCTATTAAAATAGTGCTTTTCTGAGCTATTAAATAACAAACTGAATTGTGCTCCCTGTTCCCCAACACAAAGTTCACCATCGATGTTGCAAGTGTGTAATTTTTTTTTTTTTCCAGAATGGCAGGACTTGAGCTTTTTGGCCTTGCTGTCAATTTTTTAGTTCTAGTGATTTTATTTGAAAATGGGGGAAAATAATTTTGCAATTAAAGCTGCATGAACCTTGGGTGGTGAGGGGACTGAATCCAAGTACAAGCAGAATAAGGAAGATTTTTGAAATCAGCTGATCAGGCATGTGCTAAGAATCTATTTTCATAACTTCTCTACATTGAGATTAAGTATTCCAATCTGTGGATTTTTCCAGCTCTATCAATGGTGCTCTATTTAGCTTATAACATGCAGTACAGTAGCTCTTCAACCTGCTTTTATTCATTAATGCTTTATTACCTGGTAAGGATGTCAGCAAAGACTTTGTAGTAAACTTGGGTATGTGAAAGTAGATAATGTAATTAGCTCTAAAAGAGCATAACGAGAACATTATGGATTATGCATTATTGAAGGGATAGCAGTAACCAGATGGAAATTATATACTTGGAAAAAGAGTCTACTTTTAAATGGGCTTGCACATGCTTTTGCTTAGTTTACACTGCTGTTCACCTGTCTCTTTTACTTCAGAGTAGTCATCAAAGTCCCTCCTGAGAGCAGGTGCACCAAAGAACTCCAGTGTGTTGTAAATCTCAGTATAAGTGTGTAACTATATATATATGTGCATAAAATGTGTTATAACACTTGTTAATTGAAGGTGCAGCTTTTGCTGATTGTCTCTGAGCTTGCAGAGTATGTAGCAAGAAAATGGGGAAAAGGGCATTTGGGAGAAAGCCACGGTATTACTTGCAAGATAATGGTCACATTTTTCCTGCCCACTCCTATTCTCTGAATAGGAAACACTTCGTCAAGCCTCTGCAGAGATGTGGGATTCAAATGGTCTGCGTGCCAAAAGAGGTGGTTTACAAGTGCAGAAGAACCCCTGTTTTGGTTGCTTATGTAAAAATAAATTATTGTCAGAATACTAGGAAATAAGGAATTGAGAAGTCATGCCTATATGCCAAGCTTTCTTGAAATGCAGATGTGGGAATTGTTCGCCCTTCTGTAAATCCTACGGTAAAATTGTGCAGATCTCGAAATAGATGATGTTGAACAGCTTTGATTTTTGGGGTATGTAAGGGAGATATTTAGCTACTCAGAAGGATAACACTAAAAATTTGGTGAGGGGGGAGTTGTTGGTCGTTTATTGTGCAAAAAAAAAAAAAAAAAAAAGAAAAAAAAGCCAGAAAACACACACAAAACACCCCCACAAAGCAGACACAACAAAAACCCTTCTAATTTATAGCAGTCAACAAAAGTGATCTCCTGTGACTTGAAGTGAGGTGTACTTTGCCATCATGTGGGTAGCTGAGGGATGAACCTAAGCTAGCACAGAGCTTGCTGGTCCTGATCCAGTGCCATGTAGCTGTTAGCACGAGTACTTAGGTATTAAGTGCTTGGCTGGACCTGAGTCAGAACATGCTTAGAACAACATAGAGTGGGGTCTTAAATTACTACTGTGTGACAAGTGTTTGTGGTGAGATTTGAGTGTTTAGTTAGCCTTGTGTGTCTCTCTCAGGGAGGCTACTTGGGAGCTGAGGAGAAGATAATAAAAATGAGAAAAGACAAAGTAGGGTAAGACACCCAGACGTTGCCATTACTGTGGTTTACCAGTTCTCCCATGAAATGTTCATGGAGAGATAATGGATCTGATCCCGAGCATGATACAATTTTTATTACAGGTCTGATGAAATACTTTCATGTCTTATTACATAACCTGAATTCTACCAAGATAAAAGAATGAGGATATGAACTCTTGTACAAAATCAGACAGTTACCAGCTAACATATCTAGCCAAGAGAAGATGTTATGTCGGGTGAAGCCCTGAGCTGAAGTTTCCATGGATTTGCAATTATGGCTTGTTTTATAATAAAATCTTTAATATTTAGAAACTATAGGAAAATGGTCTGCAGTAGTCCATGTAGTTGTAGTATTAAGCATACAACAGTTAATTTACTAACATCAGGAGTTCATGAAAATAATGAAATAAAATAAATCCTAAGGACTAGAATGTAAAAATTTAGCAAGCAAGAACATTTTATTGTGTCTGACTGAGAGGCTGAGGTCAAACCCTGCAAGCAATAAATATTGCTAATAGTTTTTTTCTACTTTATTTTGAATACACAGTAAGCTGCAAATAGCTTTGCAAAAACTGTAAGCAAGCCAAGCATATGGAATATTATACTTTTTTTAGAAAAATGAAACTGCAGCATCATGCCGGGACATGGATTCAGTTGCAAAATTGTATTTAAAAAAATGCTGTTCTGTTTGAGAAACGAAATGATCATGACTCTGTCCAATTTGTATAAACAAATGCTAAATCCTTCTTAATTTTTGAAACTTACTACCAATTTGCTTTACAGGTAAAGTTAACATAATAACTATGTCATGTTGCTCCTGAAAGGGTATATCTAATGTTGGGGTTTTTTTGCTGATTGAAAGGGAGACCATCTGCCATGAGTGTTCTGCATTTGTCTTTAGCATGTCACCTGCAATTTTAAGTGAGACTTTTAAGTGAGATTCCGTCTGTCCCCTCTTCTCACACACTGGATTTCTTTAAAAGGAAATAGGATTTTTTATTTTTTATTTATTTTAGTTATATGAACATAATGTTCAGTTGCTCAAAATGGTTCTGGTTTCATAGTGGCAGATTATATTCAACATGGGTTATGTACTTTTTTGATCTGAGAAAGCATCTTGGTCAGATGCTATGCTGAAGATACAGTCATGAAAACAGATATAAGAGTCATAAAATTAAACAATCCCTACTGGTGCTGGGTTTTACATTCATGTCTGTGAATTTAGCTGAAGATATGTAGACTGAAAGTGCATTTATATAGGCAGGGAGATTAATTTTTGATAGAAGAAGTGTATCCTTATTATGGTGCTTGAAATGCAAGTACAGCTCCCATTTCTAAAACCCATGTTCTGATGGGGTTACTTTGAGTATCAGAAATGAGTATTTGTACCACACTGTGCCATGTCTCCATTGCTGATTTGCCCTTCACCCAGCCTGCCTCCCCCAAAACATACTTCTTTAGTGTGTTGTCAAGGCCTGCTAAGTGCCTTGACATATAGATTTAAGGTAACTTCTGAATAAAGGGATTAAATTTCTCTTGGAAATCTGCAGCCTATATTTGGATTGATATGGTTCTGAGGGGGAGCTCAGTGTGATAATTAGCAGGTTGTTCAGTACATACTATGATCTTCTGAAAGTGTGTGCCTGAATGGGAGCTTTATGAAAAGAAAGTGTGAGAAATGCCAGGGTGCTGTTTGCAGAGAGGAAATCTTGATTGTTTCAAAGCTAATGAAAATGTATGGTGGATTTTAGAGAGCAGACTCCCTAATTTCCATATTATTTTCAAATTTGTTGGATTTGCAATCCAACTCTGGCAGTATTCTTTCTGCCCTAAAGTATTAATAATGGCAGTTACACCCAAATTTTTTAGTGGAAAATCAAGATACTGATGTAACTGCTAGAAAGTTATCTAGAACATTGTGGGGGGGCTGCATTACTGTAAAGAGTGAAGCAGGCTATGTGACACGGGAACAAACTGTTGGTAATGAGTAGTAATTTAAGTAAAGCACTGAGTGGCTAGGTCACAAAGTATAAATCTCATTGTATTTTCTTATCTTTGATTGTTATTGCATACAAATGTAATGAGATGGGTCGCAAAATCAATTTTCAGTGAAGAGTTCATAAAATAAACAAGAACAAAGTATTCGATGGGTAAATTTTATTCAGTGTGTTAGATTGAATTAGGGTGTGACTTTTTGTGGTCTGATTAGTATTTTAAACACGCATGGGAATTTAGAAGAAAGAAGTAGTTGTTACGTAAAAAAAGGCTCTAGAGCGGCTTCTTAGAGAACTTTGAACTTGAAAAAGATAAAACAAGAACAAGAGTAAAATAGAAAGAAAATAATCCTGCTGTTAGCACAGAGCACTATAGCACAGTGTTGCTCACAAAGTAGAAAAACAAAAGAATAAAGAGAGATAAAAGGTCAATATTCATCATAGTCAGACACTAGGAGGGAATCATAGTATAATTAATCTCAAGATAGTTTAGTTTTATTTTGAAGCTGTTCTAAGCTACCATAAAAATTAGGAGTTTTAAGGGCCTGGAACAACTGACATTTGGAATTTTTTCATTAAATATTTCCAAATGTTTTTGTAGTTAATGTTCTAGATATTCCAATTTAACACCTTTTTATATATTTACTATATCACAGGAACACATTTTACTGGCATTACTGCAAATAATGCAAGATTGAATAATGAGGAACAGCTCAATTATTGCCCTAAATAAAAAGGAAACTCTCACAGCCTGAAATTTATTGTTACAATGAAGATTGCTCCTCTACGTCTCTCTTGAGCAGTCAGAATGCATGTAACAATGCATATATTGATTTCATATCATTTGGTATGATAGGGGAGTCCCTCAGGGTACAATATTAATTGAATTGAACATAATTATTTGACTGCCAACATAAAATGAATATGTATTTATAGCTTACCTTTGCTATTTTAAGTTTGAATTCAAAGAAAAAAAAAGTTGTGGTTTATGGATTAACATTTTCTTTAATAAACTTGGTTATTGGGAAATAAATGCATGGAAAGAGCATCCAATGTAAATATGATGATAAAAGGAAAATCTAATCCATTGAACCTGACTAGTGAGCAAGACAACTCATGGGAGTGGTACACTGTGTAGAATATTCACTAAGAATTGTTTCTGTCTTAAGACCATTGTATGATTTCATATACATGGTATGGTCATAAAAAAACTGCTTTATCTTGTCTTAGTCAACTATTTTGGACAGGGCTTTGTAGAACCTAATCTAGTAGATGTCTGTGCCCATGGCAGGAGGTTGGAACAGGATAATCTTTAAGAATCACTTCCAACCCAAACCATTCTATGATTCTGTTTTGAACTTTTGGATTAGAATTTTAAGCAGTATAGAATATACTGCTACAAGATGATACTTGGGATAACAGTTATTCAGGGGCTGCATATTAAATTAATTCTATGTGTTTGTATTGTCTTTGTAGCAAACCCCATGTAAAACAGGTGGGATGGTTATGACCAATGCGAAAGTTGTGTATGACTAGTTAGGATGATAAACTCTGTTCTGAGTGCATCAATATGTCTAGGTATTTTAAACTGAGTCACTTTTAACAGGTGTAAACAAAAGATGTATTTGGCAACGGTATTTGGCAATATTCCAGACAATTTTTCTTTCTATATTATTTTTTCTTTTAACTTCTCCAATATGTCTGCCAACTTTGAAAATTTTTCATAAAAACTTTGTTGAATTTGCTCTGTTTTAGCCAAAGGTAAGAAATAAAAGGCTTTGTACACTATCTTGCACACATCTAATTTTTTAGTTGATGTCATCAGCTGACATATACTTAGTGATCTTTGTTATATGATCTTGTAATACAAAGGCAAGGCAGTTATTTCAACAGTGTTTTAACCAACAACTTTCTTCTAAGTATGTTTCTCTGCAGGATTTTTGATCTTTGTAGAATAAAATATTGTTTCTTGTGAAAATTTAAAGGGCAGAAAAGAGCTCAGGAAACATCTTTTGTCATCTACATGTTCCTACGAGTAGATGTTATTTGAAAATGCTGAAATGTGATGGGGACAATCAAGATTATATTGCAGAATGTCAGTTGACTTTATGAAGATTGAAGGTTAGAATGGTGAGGTCTGGGTTTCATAGGTTTGTTACAGTAGCTCTTACACCATATTTTCAAATTATTTCAAGTTGAAGCGGGTAGTTCCCCTCATACAGTTACTCAGCTCTCTCATTTAGATCAGAATTCCCAATGGTGTCAGGTTTAATACTTTATTTTGTAGACAAACCAGTCTCTTAAGCCATGGTGGTACTTTAGCTGGTTTTATTTTTCAGGAAACTTTAGGTATTAAAATAGCATACAAATCTCATAAAATCTATAATGTATTTGTTCAAACAAGATGATGTTGAGTTTAGGTCTCTTCAAATGTAGTAAATGAGGAATGTATACAGCAATCCATTACGTCCAGTAATGGGTCTCCAGATTTTTAATATATGCACACAACGTCAATACAATGCCCTGGAAAACCCGTTTTTCCCTTAAGCAGAAAAAGTCTGCAACTGGGGCCCATGTTTTGAGCTAAGAAGTAGCTGTGGAACCACAATGGGCAGCAAGCCAACTTGTCCATTTTATTCTGTTTTTGAGAAATTTACTCAAGTTCTGGTAGAATTATTTTTTTTTTTAACACTAAATCAAAATATATAATTTTGTTTTCAGTGGCTAATCTTCTTAAAATACTTTGGCTATATGAAAACAATAAAGCATCGTAGAGACATAAACACAGAATTCTTGCTTGAAAATGTGGGTGTTGTATAAATATCAAGTTAGTTCTGGCTGTGAGTGTCAAAGTAAATATTCCTATCTCATACTGAACACTCCGACAAGCACTTTATTCTTGCAAAATATTGCTGGAAGGAACTTTTCTATTGATTCTTCATATTTTTACTTTAAAAGTTTTAAATTCCAATCAGTAATTATTAAACTTAATGATCATGAACCTTTTAATGTCATCTTCAGGGGTCTCTTCAAAAAGATCTTGTGTTTTTCCTAGCTTTGCTGTATTCTGTATATACAAGTGTTGAATTTACCCCCATATCTGGGCAAAATACAATAGTGAAACTTGTTTGGAAGAAAGAAGTGTTCCAACTTAATTTTAAGACAATGTGTTAGTACTTGATTCTCTTTCCCATGATGTGATTTAATAGTGTTAGGAAACTTCAATTCATGCAAAGGAAGATATTTCTAGTGTGTCATGCATTAACTTTGTGGTGTCTATAAGTGTTTTCAGATTACTTCAAGTTGTAAAACTATTATATCATGAGTATTCCACTGTATTTCATAGCAATTTCTCTTGAATGAGTTTGTAATGGGAAGGTTTTCAAAATCTGGATGTACCTGTTGCTTGCAGAGATTTTACTAAATACAAAAAAGTCAGGACTAGGTAACATTAAGGTAATACTAGTTTCTTTTTCTAGACTAATGTTGGTTGTGATAGCAGACACGATGTTTTTAGAAAGTCAGCAGATTATCCCATTTCTAGATTCAGTGGCATATCTGTAACAGAGCAGTGCACTTTTAGAGACATTGGATTAAATCAATAACTTTTGTGCCTTCTCAAGGCCGGAGTTTAGGTACATCCTTTAACAGAGTCTTTATATACTGTTTAATCTTGTTTGTTAGGTAACTATTTTTTTCTTTTTGTTTTTGTTGTTGAATATCTAATGATACAGTCACATTTTCTGTTTACTTCAAATGTAGATAAAATATACAGTGAGTGTAGCTATGTAGAGTTGTGATGATTAGGATTATGTTGAAGATCCGGAAGCATCCCAGCACTTCTACAGGTTTTACAAGGTTGTTATACAAAGCTATGAGATAAAGCAAATGATTTAAGATTCATAACTAGAATTCCACCCCCCATTCCCCACTGTCAAGGAGAAGCAATTCTGATAGCTAAAATAATCTTACCTAAATACAATATTAAATGTTTTTGCTGGGAAAAGCTAGGATCCTATTCATAGCTTCATAAACAAGTAAGGGTCCTCATCTTGCCCTTTCTGTTACAGCATCATGGAGACTTTAGTATTTAATTGTAGAGCTGCATAACCAATACAAATTCCTGTTTGCTATGGAGACTGTTTTGAATGAATTCATCTATACAGTAAGGATCTCTAAAATTAAAGGAAGAATTTTGGAAAGCAAATCTCTGTTTTACTGAAATGCAAACTGCAGCACTGCTGCAACAACAGTTTTTTCAACACTTGAATACAATAGCAAGTTTAGAGTCCTACCTAAAACCTACTCAGAGTTGTTAGCACGTTATTTGTAGTTATCTTTAACTGTATGCTGTCTAACAGATATTAATACTTTTATTCCCCTTCACTCAAACATTTTGTGTAGCAATAGCAAGGGATAGTGTTCTTGATCACTTAAATGGTCTTTCCATCCTCTCCACTTATGTTTCAACAGTGTGACATCTTTTACGTAGTTAGAATTTACTAAGCTCTGAGATTCCATCTCCAAACTGTTTAGTGTAGAAATTGAACAAATATATTTAAACTTTCCTCAAAAGAAGGGGAGTCAGTTTGAGTGTCTGAACTTGTCTCAAGAGAGTGTTTAAGAATCAATCAATCTCAATTACAAAGTTCCCAAAGGTTGACAATGTTCAGTAGTCACCAGTCTTGTTTGTGAAGCTGAGACTCCACAAGGGAGCAGGGATGTTTTTTGAATCTATTTACTTTAATGTCACTGGGGATACATAATGTGCACAATTTTGTATTGCTGTCTATTAACAGTAGTTTGTATTTGTATTGTTATCTATTAATACTAAGTAACTGCTACTAAATTTAATCCAGGGTTTAGTTCATGATTCAAAGACTGTTTGGAATCTTAGGTGAAAAAATTAATTGACAAGAAATAGAAACCAAAGAACAAACTAGAATTCTGTTTGGCAAAATTTAATCATGCTAGATGGAGATGAGAGAGATTTCTTGGGTAGCATCTGTGCACCTGAAAATGTAAGATATTGAATTACACAGGGAGCAACTTGCTATTGATTATAATAAAGGTAATGCTAATGTGCAACCTTCAAAGAATAGCTTCAAATGGTCTTCAAATAGAAAGTAAAAATAAGTAACTTCTGTCAAATAACAAAATAGTTAGCATAGTTTCAGATATAGGTCCTAGGCATAAGAATACTGGGATTTAGAGTAGTAAAATACTTTCTCCTTATAAGAATTTCACAAAGAAAATTGGTTTATTGCTGATGGAACTTATATTGCTGAATGATCGTATGTGCATTTTAAGTGAATAGAATGTTCCTTTCACTTGTATATGCTAATATTTTGCCATTCCTGATAAAGATATTGTATGGATGATCAAACTCTGAATGTATCCACCACCATGGTGGTATAGCAGTCAGTCCATTCTCATAGACTGACATTTTAAAATTTCAGCATAGTCGGCAACATATTCTTCTGTTGCAGATGGCATATCAATCTGATTCCACTAGTAACATCTTTCTACGTTTTGCATCAAAATCTGGAAGCAGAAGGAAAAGAGCAGGTTCTTGGTTCTTCCTGCAGAGAACTTTCAACTTGTGCGTGGTTGTTGCAGGATTTATTAGGAGCTGTTAAGCACTAATTCTAGGATCTTAAAGCAAGCAAGAATTTGACTAATAATTAGGGGAAAATAATAAATGAAGGATCATGTAGAGTAGTTGTAGAGAATGCAAGTCTGTTTTTCTGTTACAGTGTAAAGATCAAATTATGCTGTTGGCATGTTTGTCAGTGTACAGTGATTTGGGATTCACAACATGTTCCATTTTTGAAAAGGTAACTTTTACACTTAACTCCTTAGAGACTGGACCAAGTATTTAAACATGCACATGATAAGAATGTTCATGATGACATAGAATAAAAATACCCTTGTTAAGAAGCTTTCAAGTACAAGACATCTGAAAGTGCTAATTCATCAGCCAGCAGTGCATCTACCTTATAGAAAGTGTAAGTACAGGATGAAAGAGAAAATGTTTCTGATGTCTATAGGTTAAGTGGTAAGATTGCATGTATTAGCATCTCTGCACTTGCAGCTTTTAGCACTTAAATCGATGGTCTTTAAGGTCAGATCTCTTATGACTTGTGAATCAATTTTAGATAAGACACATGCATCTAAAACTTTCTGGTTTCCAGTGTAAAGTCACCACTGATTCTACTGGCATTAGATAGGCACCCTGACATAGGACTTAGGCCAAGGTGACGGCCTGCAAAATTGTCACAATGATACATTAAGGCATTTTTAGCAAGTTACTCTTTGGTCATCTACTGCACTGTTGTCCTGGAAGTTCCTTAAAAGATGCAGTCATATATAACTTAGAGTTTGTGACTAAATCAGTATTTGGCTTACTTTTTGGAAATACAGGTTCTTGCTTATGGTGTAACTTTGAAATCTAAGAGAGCACTAAAGGTCTTCTTTTGAATCCCTTGTTTCTACTGGGTAATAGAGAAAGCAATCTTCAGCAAGGTTGTGATTAAAGCCGTGATTTCTGCTGGTGAAATGTAAGTAACTCTTTCAAAAGCATCTAAAAAAAATTGCAAGTAGTTCTTTAATTTGGAGTGGAAATGTAGACTCGTGTTTTAGCAAAACTCTATGCTTTATGGCAACTGCAAAGTGAGATTGCTACTGCATGTGACAAGTGTAGGCAGAAAGCTTGATGCTGTGGAATTACACTAAGGTGTGACCTGCAGGGTACTGCTTGGCTGAATTACCCACATTTCTATGAGATTCTAGAAGAATGCAAGATTTTTATAATGTGAAAAACTGCAGTTTTATTTACCCTTGTAAAGATTATTTAAAGAGTTTTTTAATCTCAAAAAAAATATATGTAACAGTTGTTCAGTTAGTGATTTTGTAAGAACTCCACCACAGCTTTAAAGTGCTGGTTTGTTTTTTTTTTCTTAATTGATATAAATGTGTATCCTAAATTCAAACATAAAAGCAAATGCAGAAAATTGGCTTGTGTATGTTGCCAGCACTGGCCAAATGAGAGAGCATGGAGCAGAGGATTCAAACCAAGCCATCTCAGTATTATGTGGTTAAAGAAAAACCCGTCAACATCAGGCATATGTATAAACTCCATGATCTCCTCCTCCCAGCCCTCCAGAAAATACGATCTTGTACATGCAAATTTCCTTATGAAGCTGTTTCTGTATTAACTAAATCACAACAGTAGTGTTTCAATTCAAGAGATGTGACATGTGATCTTGCACCATGTCTCATCAGACCAGAGTAACTGGAAGCAGTGGCAAGTGGAAGTGACAGCCCCTGCCAGACCACAGAAATACAGTAGTTATAACCCAGTAACAAGGACAATAATGCGTGTCATGCTTGTTAGTCCATTTTTTTTTTTAAACTTTTTACCTCTGGTTTGACACAGAGTAGAAGTGGTATTAAATGCTAACTGTGCCAAAGTAAAGTCTGATTTTGATATAATCTGAGAAGCCTGGTTTTCAGAATGATGACTAATTCTGCCCTCAAGTTTTGTGCTTTCATTGTCATCGCTCTGGACTGTCATTGGTATTTAACAGGCCTAACAATTCTATTTGCACTGGGAAGGGCGACTGATATTATAGCATTCTGTGTCACAGCACCTCATAAAGTCACTGTGTTATGATGAATGCATGAAACATGATTTTGTTGTGACTGTAAACCAAATACATCCAGACAAACGATTAAAAAGAAAAAGAAAAGAAAAAGCCTTGGGGTTATGATTGCTTTTGGGGGGTAAAAACCCAAACAAATTAGTTTCTTATAGGTTTAGGTAACTGCAGTGGCACTCTTACAAGCTTGCAGTGCCTTTGTGAAAGAAAGTAACAGACTGGAGGGAAATGGGAAAAAGACAAAATTAAGTAGCCTTGTGTAAGTACATCATGTCTCAATTAGGAAAGTGAAGCCACATGGTGCGGGGATACTGAATAGGAGTAAAGAACCTCCTGGTTTTAGCAACTTAGAGAAAAAAAATATTTTATACTTAATTTGGGATATTATGAAATCATTATGCAACAAACGCTGCTATTGTTTGTACTGTTGGAGTACCCAGAAACCCTATTAGTAGATAACTAATTAATTAGCTCATTAATGAGCCCATTTTCTATCATGTGTAAGGACAAGTATCAATCTCTTTGAGATAGAGACTTTTTTCTATTTTAAGTCTGATAGAAGACAACAAATAAATGGGACATGAAGCTGTAGTCTCAGTTCCCAGCATAACCATTGTCAACTCTAGATCTGATTTTTGTAGGCAAGTTGCTTGAAATGCTCCAAACATCTCTTGATGACAGCAAAGATGGTAAAATAAGTTTTGGCAAATCTTGTAGATGACATGTCAAAACAGATTCCCGTTTGCTGTCCTTTTAGAAAGTATTGATTTTATTGTGTGTGCGCATCACTGTAAAGGAGAATTATCTGAAGAGAATGTAAAGATGGTTATGCAAAGGCTCTCCTTGAGAGAAAGGTCAGTACTGGAGAAGTAAATTGGGTATTGCAAGCTGTTTAGAGGGCAGGTTAGAAATGGTAGTCTCAAACACAGGTATGGTTCATACCATAAGAGGTTTCAGCTGTGGGAGCCAACAACTGCATTCCGAAGGTGGTTTTGATATTTGCAATAACAACAAAAAAGGGAATTCCAAGTGTTATGCTAAAAGAATAACCTGTTTGATGGGAAACTGGATTTGCCATACATAGATTACATTCATCAGTCCTATGAAAGGAAACTTGTGATTCAGAGGTGAGTTGATGAAAGAAAAACTGTGTGAAGCTGAAAACCATACAAATAGATTTAATGCAGAGACATTTCCTCCTCATTGTTTACTGAATTTTCTTGTATCAGTGGTGGCATGACCACTTTTGAAGTCTTGCAACTTTTGCAGTGTATTTTGAACAAAAAAAATTGTTTACCAACTTTCTGATTTTTTTTTTTTTTAATTAGACCATACTCCTCCAACCACTGAATGCGCAGCTGAAAAGGATGAAAAGTTCCCATTCCAGTCATGAATGCTCTTTTTTTTTTTTGTACTGTTTTGATTTTCCAAGCTCAGAAAGGTCAGGGTTATTCAGCTTCCACTTGGCCTCCTTCTCTGAACAAGTAATCCACATTTCAAACACATTTCAAAGTCTGGCTCTGATAAGAGGCATTGAAGAGAACAACAGAATTCCGGCACATTACTCTGACTTGACTGCACCAATTACAGGACAGGCATGAACAAAAGGCAGTAATGCTCTTGGGAAGGAGGCTTCCCCATATGGATGTGTGCTGTGGCTAGTGCATTGTTGACTTTACAGCTCTCTTTGATAAATGATCAAGAGCTATTATGTTTCTGTATACAAGCACAAAAGGGAAAATTTAAAGAAAAGTGATGTTATCACCTTTTATTGTTGGGATTTAATTACAAGCCAATTACAAAGGCTCTTCTAGACCTATAATATGTGAATGAGACTCCTAGCAGGAAAGGAATGTTTAGGGTTTTAATGACTATGTTTCATGGTTAGAGGGATTTGAGGGGCGGAGATTGTTATGAATGTTTGCTGGGACTGCAGTTACAATCTAGCTGTTAAGTGAATACGGTTTTGCTGAAGAAAACTAACTGTTCATTGAACTTTTGGCGTCTTTGGCAACCAGATGGATCTGTTGCTCCTGAGCTGGATCACGTCTGTATGTAGTTGTAAGTTAACAGACTTGTTTGTTACAAAGATTGTTAAATCTTGTGGGTTTAGTGTAAATAGAGTTCATAAAGGAACTGAGACACATATCATCCTAGTAATAGGGTTAACCTTTTACTAGCGTAAAACAGACAGGGAACAATGACATTGAATCTACCTGAGCAACAAAAAAAATAAAAAAGGGAGAAAGATGTACTTACTTGAACATACTATGAAAAAGAAGCAACAGATGTTAAGAGTTAAATTTATGAATATTTTAATTTTTTTCCCATAATTTGTTAGGTATTCACTTATGCTAATGGGTTTTTTAAGTATGGAGATACAGTTGGCCTCTAAGGAATTCATTCAGCTTTCTCTATTATTTAGTAATTTGAATTGGGTGTGAGAGCAAGGATTTTTTTTTTTTACATTAGTAGTTAAAACAGTAAAGTAATAAACTATCATAAAAATGTTATTTTTGCTAATAATAATATCTGAATTCTTTTAAGAGTGTTGTTTAGCTCATGTTTTACTGTTACAGTATAGAAAAGCTCTTTAAAAGAGAAAATATTAAAACAAGTTAAAAAGGGGAGGAAATGTTTCACAACCAAATTGGCTTTAGAATTATTACCAAAAAAAAAAAAGAAAAAAGGTCTTGGTACATATTTTTTTTTAGTAGACTCCTGTTAGATTAAGCAGAAAGCAGGTTGTCATATTCCACTTCTGATATTAGACTTCCATGTTCTTGGTTATCAATTTCAACTACCGTTACAGATTTTTTTAAAGCACTCTTTTGGAAGAAGATTCTGCAGCAATTTCTGGTTAAGACATAGTCTGCAGATACTCATATAACTATAGATCAGTCTACAGCCATTTGTGAAAGAAATGGTGCATGAACAATACGAATTCACAGAGGACCTGTGAAGAGAAAATGACTTTCCTGATGAAAAATGAAAGCAAGGTAGGAGAAATGAGGTTGAGGCATATGAGATCAAACCTTGCTCTTCTAACATATAGAATTTTGTCATTTATTATTAAGGCTCTAAGAACTTGCCAAAATTATTTCTTCATTAGGGTGATATTTGTGCTTCAACCCTCTTCTCCCTATCCCCAAAAAGGTTTAAGTGGGAATTAATTTTTGGGAAGTGCTTCAGCTTTTAAGTGAATTATATCTTTTACTTTTTTTTGTATGTGCAGTATATGGCACTAGGATAATGAATAATAGATGTTATTTGCCTAAAAGCAAAACTGCAGCTGCAGACACAAATACAAAATCAGTGCTATAGTGCAATATTTCTTTTCCCTTTTTTTTTCTTCTTTTTTTTCTTTTTCCCAGAAAGATTTGAAATGCATTGGTTTCTTTGAGTCAGCTGAGATACAGATGGAGCCAGTCAAACATGGAGCATGTCCAGCATTCCCAAGAGATGTTTTCGGTCTATTTTCTAGTCAATAAGTTTCACAGGAGAAAAATGACGATAGCATTGATGGTAGTGTCTTCCCTGCAGAAAGCAGAGAGGATGGAATATTTCCACGGTGAATTAAAATGCACATATTGCTGAGCAATGAAAACAAATTAAGGCAAATTCAGTAACTTCATTTTAAAAGCAACAGTGAGCTTTAATTGTCATAAATTCAGAACTAATTAAAAACATGTTGACAAAAATTGGACCAACAGCTTGTCATTTTCAAATCTAAGTGAAAAGCAAAGTGCTGAGAATAAATTACAGGGTTTGAATTCAGTTCTTAAGTTTAGTGCATTTGCTACATGTAGGATATCTCAGGCTCTTGGGGGAGAAGACAGTAGAAAGTATCAGAAAATATTATTTTCATGTGACTAATATTTTACAGATAAGCTCTGGGCTTGATGTCTAAGCTTTGAGAACTGGAAATATTTCTCAACAACTGGGTCTAGATGAGTGATTCAGTCCTATTTTAACTCCATGCTGGGTGAGAACTAGGCAGGTGCCATCTCTTGTCCCTTGCAACATGTAAGGGGGGAGTAAATCTAGGGACAAGGACTGTAATGTGTAGCTCCAAGAGGTCCAGATGGGTCCCAAGTCTGGATTATTAAGTAAATAGAACCACAAGATGTGCTGTGGCACATAAACTGCCCCCTCAGTATCTTCCCATCTGCTCTCATAATAACTAGTTATAATGTAATGTAAAAAGAAATATTCAAATCCCCAGAGGTTAACTATTTCAGGATTGAGAAATTACCAAAACCTAGAATCACAGAATGGTTTGGGTTGGAAGGGACCCTGAAGATCATCTAGTTCCAACAGCACTGTCATGGACTAGGATGCCACCCACTAGACCAGGTTGCTCAAAGGCTTATCCAGCCTCATCTCGAACACTTCCAGGTATGGGGCAGCTTGTTCCAGTGCCTGACCACCCTCACAGTAAAGATATTCTTCCTCATATCTAATATAAAACTCTCCTCTTTCAGTTTAAGACCATTCCCCCTTGTCCTATCACTATCTGCTTGTGTAAAAAGTCGCTCTCCCCTTTTTTTTTTTATAAGTCCCCTTTAGGTACTGGGAGGTCCTATAAGGCCTCCCTAAAGCCTTTTTTCTCCAGACTGAACAACACCAACTCTCTCAGCCTGTCTTCACAGGAGAAGTCCTTCAGCCCTCTGATTATCTTCATGGCCCTTCTCTGGACCCCCTTTAACAGGTCCACATCCTTCTTGTGCTAAAGATCCCAGAGCTGGATGCAGCACTCCAGGTGGGGTCTCACAAGGGCAGAATAAAGGGGCAGAATCACCTCCCTCAACCTACTGGGCAGACCTTACTTAATGTAGCCCAGGATTTAGTTGGTTTTCTCGGCTGTGAGTGCACATTGCCCACTTGTGTCTTGCTTCTCATCCACCAGAACCTGAAGTGTCTCTCTGCAGATCTGCTCTCAATGACTTCTCCCAGTCTGTACTCATGTCTAGGATTGCTCACATCCAGGTGTAGCACCTTGCACTCAGACTAACATACCTTTATATGCCAGTTAAGTTGACATGGTTCTTGAATGGAAGAATAGTATTATTCCAGGGAATAGAGTGCATAAATCTTTTACTTTGCATCTTCAAAATATTAATATATAAATATTTGTTTATGCAAGGTTGTGCTACAAGAAGAACTGGAATATCCTAGCAGTTAGTATTTCACAACTGTCTGCTCAGTAAGAAAATATATCCACTCTAATGTTTTGAAGCAAGCTCTTCATTAATGTGCACATACTTAAAACATGACACAGGTGCCACAGGGTGACTGGATGCAAAATCCAGAAGATTTTGAGTAGGTGAGGTGACATGTTTGTGTGTCATGGTATACTGCAAGCTCTAGACACTACTGCCATACAAATCTGAAAGATATTGAAACTAGGACCAAAAATATAAAGAATTTTTTAAAGTATAGGCTAAAATGAGCATCCTTTCATCTCTACACAACTTCAGTGAAAGGCTTATGACAATATACTAGATAACTTCTAAAATACAACCCTAAAATAATTAATGGAATGCCCTAGGGTCCATCCTAATTCAGGGTGTAAATTTGCAAGGCCTGTATGTGAAGTGCAGTGACTGATAGGATGTAACGTAGAAGCACGTGATTATTTTGCTTTTTTAAAAACTCTGTGACAAGTGTGGGATTTTGTTCTCTGAGTCAATTACTTGTTTATAATTGAAGTTACCTGAGTGACTTTGCATCCTGTAGTGAGTCTTTAGGAAAATGAATGAGAACTATTTATACAGCTAGTAGAAAGGCAGAGAAATAAAAGCATGTGTAGTGAAGGACAGAGTAAAGTTGTTCATGCCTTCTTTGCTGGTTAATGGTCTAGGTAAATTTCAGAGTAAATGTAAGTGTCTAACCAAATTTCATCCTGTCTTACTTTCAAGAGGCTGAATTGCTCAGCTACTCCCCTGAATAGAGTAGAATAACACAATGTGTCAGCAACAAGGAATGGTTAAGAACATCAAGATCACAGTTATGCTGGATTTCACAACCCCATGTGAAGGATGGCATCCCTAGCCCTAGGAATGCCAACAGAAGTTTGGGGTCTGACTCTTGAGAATTCCAACTATGATACTGTTCAATAAATTGTCAGTTATAACTGATATAAAAATCTACTAAGACTCTAGTACACCATACAAGATAAAATTAAAAGTATGTGGGGTTTTTTTTGAGATGATACAGTTGACAAAAGAAAAATTCAACTCTCTTTTCTGTGAATATATAATATGAAATTTATTACTTGCTTCCAGGATGATTCATTTATTTTTGAACAGTAGTCTCACCGAATGAATTTTATTTTGTGTTCCTCTGTTCTAGTGGCTTCAGATCACTGATTGAAAGGTATTAAGCTCATATCCAAATAGTCTAATTTGAGCCTCTCTTTATTTAGCATTGTATGTGGTATGTTTAGAATCATCTGAAGAATCATTATGTGATAGTTGGTAATCCTCAAGTAACAGTGGCTAGTTTTCTGTTAGCTGTGGAGTCTGTACACTGAGATATGTACAACAGTGCTAAAGAGGGGCTGTATTTTCTCACACACCTAATGGCATAGCTGTTTTTTTTTTCCTGCTAACTTGCTTCATTAAGTTGTCAGACTGAGCAGCAAGAAATGAGTTGAGTTGCTTCATTTGAGGTATAATGAATACTTTTCTTAAGTTATTTTTTTTCATGACAACAAAATACTTAGCTGAGAAAATTTAGTATAGCAAGGTTCATACCTGTTTTCCAGAATTCTCTTATGCAAGTTGGAGTACCTGACTTTTAATTAACAAGCCTCTCTGTGGTGCACCTTACTGCAAAAATAACAAAGACATATACTTTTAACATTTGTTCATAATAATCACCACTGAATTTCCTAGCTCTGTGTATTTAAAATAACCATAAAAGATTTTCCAATACGTCTTATTGAAGGTACTTTTTATATACTATAAAGGACTTTAGCAGCAAGTCCTTGGTGACTTTTTGTTCAGTTACCATGGTAACTTTGAACTCTCTTTAGCTGTGTAAAAAGCATCTTTTTTGGTTTTGTATTTTTTTCCACTACCAAGAAAAAACATGTTTGGTTTTGAGAAAGAAGAAAAAACAACCATAGTTTACCAGAGAAGCTTGTATATTTTAAAAAGGCTATTTTAAAATTATTTGATTGTTGTGGTTTTTTGGTGTTTGTTTGTTTTGAGTTTTTTTTTTTTTTTTTAACTTAGAATTACTGTAATGTGGAGGAAGCAACTGATTTCTGAAAATATAATACATTAAGAAATTGTTCCCTGGTTATGAAATACGTACAAATACATATCTATATTTTTGTATATATTCATATATATACAAATAGGAATTACATTGCATTCATATAATAAATTAAACTGTAAAGGTTCTGTAAATTATCTTTGTAGTATGACCCAGTTCAGACTTTGAGGAACTTAAGGAAAAAAAAAGAAAAACACGAAAAACCCAGGTTTGTATTAGAGCTGTGTTTTAATAAAACTCTTATTTTGATGTGAGGGATATGTAGCCTCTATTCTGGACAGATTGTTGGGAGTAAGACTTGAGTAGAAATATTTGAATGTGGGGTCTTATTGGGGGAAAATGATTATTGTAAAGCAGGAAAAAATATTTTTGTGAGCACATTGCACAAAAATAATACAAAGTTGAGCTATTCATGGTCTTTAATATTAGGCTTATTTATTTGCATCAACTTGAGAAAATATTGATAGAAGAATTCCTTTGTAGTTTATGTTTTCTATTCAGAATATAAAGATATATATCTGTTAATTATGGAATTGTCTTTGTGATGGTTATCAAGGAAATGTGATAGTAAGCAATTAAATTGTATAATCAAAAATGAGCACATAACAAAATCTCTGGCTTGGCAGTATAAAGCCTGAAAACTTTCATTAATTCCTGCTTGCCTTTATTATATTAAATATTTTTTTAACTTTCCCTTGATGAAAGTCACATTGCTTCTAATTACAACACAGGTGCTTTTGTGATACTTTAATAGGAAATACTCTGATGTAGCAAACCAAGGAAAAATAAGACTGTGTAAGCTACTTCCAGCTCTATTGCTTAAAAAGTGTTTGTGTAGTCAGCAAAGTTCCACTGGTTCTACCAATGTCTGGCAAGTTCACCCCACCAAGTTTCTTCACTCATATTTTCTCTTCTAAACTTTTTAAAATTTGAAGGATACAAAATTGGGGCTAGAAATTTGAAGCAAGGGGTAACGGATCAGAAACACCTCTAATGTCTATTAGGGAAAAGGTCAAACCTTAATTTTCAGTGACTGATATTTTTTCCAATGCTGGTTCTTTAAATAATCAAGATGGGGGAAATTTCTTGCCTTTAATAATAAGCCATCTTTATTCCAAATGCACTATTTTGGGATTGAATATTCTTGTTCTAATACAGTGTGGACAGTGCCCAATTCTGTCCTGCAGTTTAAAAAAAAAAAAAAGCTGTTTTTTCTTTTCCACAAATATTATCCCATGATGGTATATATCTGCCTAAGAAGGGGAGTCCTGGCAAGTATAAGAAAAATTTAGTTGGGTTTTTTTAGCTAATAAATACTAGTGTTCCCTCAAAGGCTGAAATGATACTGTTTGGCTGCGACACAAGCTTTTGTTCCTAAAAGCAACTACATTTTTAGATTTTTTCTGAGGAACTGCTCATCTACTTGAGGAAAAATCCCCAAAATTAGGATTAGGTTTTAAAAATCTTTTTAGTGCATAGCCATTAATTACACTGCCTAAATATTTGTAGACAAAATACTTAGATGCAGCTAATGCCTACATCTCACTTCAGAGTAGATTATATTAGCTTCTTGGATGTAATAAATCCACTGGGTCCAGTGCTTGAATTAACATAATAATTAAAGTTTCAGCACATTGTTGTAGGTCACAGTAAGAAAATGTTTAATCTTTCTGCATTCATCTGTGCACATTCAAGGCATTGGGAGGTCTACAGAGACTGAATTAAATTTAAGTGTACCAGAAATGAGCAGGGTGTTTTAAGAAAAATGTGAAAAAGATTTAGCTTTGTTGGGAGCTGTTCATAATTGGTTTTGTTCTAACAATAAAAGATACAGCAAAAATTGGGTCACTACTCAAGTTACAGCTCATTTTATGAGAGAAAGCTGTGGGTGTATAAGAGCCAAAACAGAATTATCCTGCATCTGCCCACTTGAGGATTTGGGGTTGGTTTGGTTCATAGATCATTGTCTATGGTCAGCTGTGACTATAGGAAAAAACATACAAAGTGCTGCACTGGAATGAGTAAACACAGGGTCTAGTAGGTCAGGTGAAAGTTACTCTGCTGTAGGGAGGTGGTACTCTACAAAATTACTGGAGTGTTAAGAAAATGAAATCATGCTTTTCCAAACATAATGCCAGGCTTGAAAAGTTGATGACATTAAGAGGAAGATTAAATGTCCTTTTATGAGTCTTGAGAGAAGCCAAGGAATATTAAAAGTTATCTTGTTCTAGCACTACTCACTTACCAAGGAGAAATATCTAATACTGATTATTGCATCATCAGAAGTGGGTCAAGATGCAACTTGTTTTGAAACCGATTTAGAAATCCATGGCAAATTCCTGAGTTTCAATAGAATTTTTAGTTTTCCTTTCTTCTGAAACAGTTCTTTGCTATTAGGGGGTAAATGGATTTAGTCATTTAATGGGTCATTTGCTATGATAACCATCCACTTGACAAAAGAACCTCAACAAGATGGGTGAAAAAAAGTTCTCTGTATTTCAGTATTCTGAGAAACCAGTGCAGGCTGCTGTTCAGCTTTTGTTTGTGCTTGCACAAAGAGCTCAAAAGGTGAAAGATTAGGATAGAAAATAAAAATGGGGACCCTGAAGCTGCCTGAATCAGTCTGTCTTTCTTGTATGGCAGCATGGAAAAGTTGCTTATTAACTCAGTATTGGGGGAGTAGGGAAATAAATGAGAGGCGTGTAGCAGGAAAAACAGGAACTGCAGGAGCTGCCCTTGGATACATCAAACATTTGTATTTTCGTGGCTCCCAGACTGGTGAATGTTGCCTGCTTTTGCTTATGAAATGGAAATACTGTGCATATTGTCTCCATAGCCCCAGACTAATATACAAACAAATAATCCTCGAATAATAAAATAATCAAATTATAATGCAGTTAAATTGTGTTTTACCTCTAAATTTGAGTTTAGGAATCCAATGAAAATTAACTCCGGTAGAAGAGAATTAAGAAAGAATGGACTACGAATTTCTTGTTTAATGACAATTAAGCAGAATTCTTAATGATGCATGTACCTTTAATTTTAAACCATTTACAACTGTACTACTCTCTCATTTGAATTCTGCAATATAATATTATCTCAGCAATGTACCGATGCATGGAATTCTAATATGCTTTAAACACAGCTTCCTATTAGTTCTCAAACTGAATGCTATAGGGCTTGCAATCAAAACTCTTAGGAAATCTGTAGGGAGTAGGAGCCTTGGGGAGAAATACAGATAACAATTACAGAATGATTTCTTGACTGATGCAGTAATTCCCTTTCTTCCCTGAAAGTTCAGAAAGGTTTAAATAATTTCATGAACTAAATAACTGACCTGATGTTTCTGTGATGAATGCTAGCGTGTTTTGTCAAGAACTCAATTTTAATTAATTTGAAGGTGTCCAGAGTAGTAATCAAATGGCTTTAGAAGTCTAATGACATGTACTCAGAATCAAATGTCTTGTGTGTTGTGTGTAAAGGGCTTTACTTATTCTCAGGGTGCTATAAAATGAAGAGGAATTTTAGAAAAGCAAAACTATATTCAGCAGTACAAAGAAAACACTAGGGTCGTAGAAGAAGGTTGAATTATTAGCTTCTGGAACTCAGTGCAAACATTTTCTGTATATTGATCCTGTCACCCTGGTACTGCACCATGGCATTTTCCTAATGTAATAAATGTAAAACCTAACCAGCCTCTGGAGCTGTATGTCTAAACAGCTGATGGGTAATTACAGGAGACCTAGGAGGCACAGACTGGGGGGCGAGGGGGGTAAATGGATGCTGCTAGGAAGAGCATTTGTGTTCAAATTATGATTTGAAGCAAAATTTCATTTACTTTATACTGTAAGGAAAGAAAATAATTTTTTTCTCTGAGGGGAAAGGAAGGGTTTTATTACACTGAGAGTTTGCAAAGATTTTTTTCTAGTCTGCAGTGTATGTGTTTTAATAATCAATCCATTTATATTGCTTGCTCCTGACTCCTGTGTAGTTTTGTGTGGGACCAGCAGTTATGGTCAAGCCATGAAGGAGGAACCAGCCTATGGCTCCTGCTGTTGTTGACACAGGCTTCAGTCTTAAATTTGTTTTCCTCATTGGTTAGGAGATAGAAATTTGTAGAAAATAGATGTCAGTTGCCAAAACATTTGGTTCGAGGATACAGACTCCATTGCTTCTTTCCCTGCCCCCTCCAGTCGACAGCTTAATGGAGTACCAGCAGCTGTGGTGAACCCAATCTTCATGCCTTGATGTGTAGGGAAACTTTAAACTCTGAATGAATATTAGATTATTCAAAAAGAAAGGGCAGCGAAACCTGAAATTTATGTAATATGCTTGTTGATAGAGTATCTCACCTTTTCTCTTTTGATTATCCTTTGTAAGATATGTTAAATTATTTTCAGTTGTGGTTTTTTGTGTAAGTGTTCTTTGGATGATTACAGTGTTGTTTTTTCTTCATATCTGTAGACCATGAGACTGTAAATAATACTCAGCTCTTATGCAGTAATAATAAATATTGAAATAAGTTAAGCAGTTATTTTAGACAGGTTCCTGAAGAAGCAAAATTACTTCTTAACATGTAATGTTTCTAAAATGAGTCAGTATCTCTGACAGTGTCACTCTTTCTATGTACACCTTTTTTCTACCTTTTCCATAACGTGAGAAATGAGTTCTTAAGTTTTATGTTAGATGCGTGCAATGATGCAAATATGTCAAATTATCTACGACACTGTAAGTATCTCACTTTCTTAGACATATTTATTGCATAAAAAACAGGATAAAGTACCAGTGGTGCAAATATGCTGTCTTCAGTGGAATTTACCAGCAGATATCTTGGCCCTGACATGACAGCAAATCTTTCCTCTAAAATATCAATACAGCACTAGAGTCCAATTATTTTTATACTCTGCTAATCTTCTTTTGCTTTTACAGTGTTCCTGCAGACTTCTATAAAAAGACTATTGGTAATCTCAGTAGGGAGCCCTCCTTATCAAGCAGTTTCAAAGATTTATGACTTCTAAAAAAATAAGGATGAGGAGGTAATACTGAATTAATGGAGAAGGAGCTCGTCAATCTTCAGAAAACTGACTGTGTAGCATATATAATACTGATTATTTTGGCACTTGCAGAAATTTTCTTGGATTTTCTCAGATTTGATAATAAGACTTTGTGATAGTTAGAAATCTTTTATATTTTTACAATACATGCCTGAAATGGTCATTTAATGATAAATCTAGACATAGCTCTCTTTATATATTCATAGTTGAAAATAAATCAGTGCACATTGCTAAATACAACTTTAAAACTATGGTCAGACCGAGAAACTTGCTTGTTGCTCTCCAAAAGTCTCATTTAAAAGAAAAATTGGTATCAATAGTAGGTCTTGAAAGCCTTAGTTTCTTATAGCTTACTGGTAGTACGTTAGAACATTATTATCTGTTGAAACTTGCTGTTGAGTCCTGGTACGTACTGAAAAGAATAATAAGAAATTCTGTGGAGAAGGACATGGGGGTCCTGGTAGACAACAAGCTGTCAACAAGCCATCAGTGCATCCTTGTGGCCAAGAAGGCCAATGGGATCCTGGTGTGTATTAGGAACAGCATTGCCAGCAGATTGAGGGAAATGATCCTGCTGAGGCCCTATTTGGAATTCTATGTCCAGTTCTGGGCTCCACAGTACAAGACATGGAGCTCCTGGAGCAGAAGCAGTGGAGAGCTAAGTTGGTCAAGGGTCTGGACAATCTCTCTTATGAGGAAAGGCTGGGGGAGCTGGGCCTGTTCAACCTTGAGAAGAAGTGACTGAGGGGGGACCTTATTAATGTGTATAAATATCCAAAGGGTGGGTATCAATAGGATGGAGCGAGGCTCTGCTTGGTGGGGCCAACCCATAGACCAAGAAGCAATGGGCAGAAACTGATGCACAGAAGGTTCCACCTGAATGTGAGGAAGAACTTCTTTCCTGTGCAGGTGACTGAGCACTGGAACAGGTTGGCCAGAGAGGGTGTGGAGTCTCCCTCACTGGAGATATTCAAGAACTGTCTGGGCACAATCCTGTGCCATGTGCTCTGGGATGACCCTGCTTGAGCAGGGAGGTTGGACCAGATGACTCACTGTGGTCCCTTCCAACCCAACCAATTCTTTGAAGTTATAGTAAGAATTATCTTGTTTAATATAGGTAAACTTACAGGTGTTACTTGAAACTTGTTAATGTATCAATCGAGCTTCTTTACATTGCCTCCTCCTTTATCATGTTATGGGGGTAAGCTTCAGAGGATCATGGAAAAAGATGTGGGGGAATAGGTTTAAGATCTTCAGTATTTCATCGACGTCTTACTATGTGTTTCAGAAGCTTTTTCATTATACAGAATTGGGATCTTCATAAGCAGGCTTGTTTCATTAAGTGGCAAGGACTGAGACTAGAGCATTTCTTTCAGCGACACTTTTTTCCTAAAAGTCATCACTACATAGCTGCCACTCCTCCTTTATAACTAAACTTCCTTTATAACTAAATGTCAATTGCATTGGTAGCTATCTGTGCTTATTAGCAAAATAACTTTGCTTGCATACTTTGCAGTCAGACATACCCAGATTTTGAGACTGCCACATGTGAAATTACCATTTGAATATCTATAATTGTTACTTACACAAAACCCTGGTGTTATATTCTCCAGACATAGGCCTTGCTGACATACGCAGTGCTCTTTACCAAACAACTCTCATCTTCTATAATATTATGACCTAAATTTTGATGGAGGGCAGGGAGAAGAAGGGTTGTGAAAAACAGTTGTGTCCCATCGAATCATTACAAAAATAATTGTAGTTCTGCTTTTTTAGTTATCATTCTGGAAAGTGAGTGTTAATTTAAGATCCAATAGTAGTGCCAGACAGGAAAAAAATAGCTATAATACATCTGTGTATGATATCATCTGTCAGACTTCTATAGATTTAATGAGGCTTTAGTATCTTTTCCAGAATAAAATGTGTTAAATTAGTTTGAATTTAGTTTGCTTTTCTTCATATCCTTAACATGTCCCTACTTCTATATTTTTTATCTTACTGCTGTACACAAAATACTAATAGAACTGTGGGGGTTTTTATTATTAGGGCTTATTCTGCTCTTCAGATGTGATTGGGGATTTTCAGTGGCTGCTGATTAGTGAGAACATTGACCAGCATACAGCTTAGCCTACCTTTTCCTCTCAGCAGGAATTGCAGTGCAATAAGAAAGGTCTCTGAAGGAGAAAAATTAAGATACGGGGAAGAGGGGCATGGAGAATAGCACTGAAAAAACAGGGGAAAAAAAAGTAATAGGTCAAACTGTTTCTAGCCTTAAGAGATTATCATAACCACAAAGGTTTTATGTATGTTGTAAAGTCCTTCGAGTGTTTCATCTGCATTTTTAAATAATCATTTCATAATTATGTACAAGTGCTCTGGATTTGCCCTTGAATGTTTCTTACAATATATATGCAGGTGGTTGCAGTTCTGTGTGAATACCTATGGATGTTTTTCTCTGTAAAGTACAGACTGTTCAGCTGTCTTTATGGCCATGACCTTGACAGGAATTCCTGTTATACAAATAGTTACTAATAATTTTTAATTTGTCCCCATTTTAAAATACCCACTGTTTGTTTGTTTGTTTTTAACTCTACACAGTTGATTCTTTCCAGAGAATGATGATGTCTGTTCTTAGCTCAATTCACTAAAGGTCTGTGTTATGCTCCTCACTTAAATTTTTGTGTTGTCCTTAGAGGTTTGCCCATCAGCTACGTTCATAGAGAGAAAATATTATTACTCATTGTAGTGATAATTAATCGATTTAACAATTGGAGGAAGGTTATCTGAATTTTTACTTAAGTTTATTAGATATTAGAGTTTAATACCAATTATTCAAACCAAATTAAAATGGCAATATTCTTTTGCTCACTAAATGAGAAATTCTTCTATCTTTGTCCACTTTTGCAAGAAAAAAACCTGTTTCATAAAATTTTACATTATTTATATTGAATTTCTTGTAACTCTTACACTAGTTTTTAGTAACAACCTTTCTGATCCCGTAGCTCATTTGGACACTTGACCACTGATGGTGGCTGAAGGTGCCAAAAGAAATATCAAATACACCAGAAGAAGGCATATTGCTCTTGTTGTTACTTCTCATATGCAGGCTTATGTTAAAAAATACAATCTTGGTTGAATTATTATCCATGTGACAGTGAATTAAGATGATAAAGCTCAAAGAGTATTTCTGGCTCATGGTCTGCCTGTCTTTGAAAAGTTTTGAGGTTCTTATATACCCAGAATTTAATCGATGGAAAAATTTCTTTTGCTGTTCGTAGCTGTCATAGTAGTTCTTTTAAGTCTATTTGAAGAGAAAGGGTTGCAACAGGGTGTTAGGAATGGCTTGTTTAGATAAAATATTTCTAGTGTAGCAATAGGCCATTAGCACATTTCAGCTCATTATTTTAAACAGTAGATTCCTTCAGTTAAGACTTGGGCTTCTCAGGTCCCCTTTGTTGCTGTAGGATTCTTTCATAGAATGTGTTCCTCACATACTCAGTAGCTTGGAAAGATATTTCTTTGTTTAACAGGTGAAAAAACTCTATTAGATGATAGTATTCTCAACAGGCTGGAAGATATGCTAAAACTATTGTTTTCATATTTAATTTCCCATGTTTATCGGAAGACTAAGAGTTATAAATAGCTTCTTCCAAACATGTTTTGAAGACTAACGCAGAGATGCAACAGACTTTTCCCCAATGTTTATGTGTAGACATTCCTTCAATGATACAATCTTAGGCACAGACTGGGGGGGGGAAGTGACAGGTGTGTATAATATCCTCCGGAGGGTGTTTGTTTTGTTTTACTTTTTTCAAAACCATGCTGTAGTTGTTATTACTGAGGCAAGTGCTGCACATTCCTTTAGCACCTCTCTGATACAAGTGCAAAATTGGTTTTAAAACAGGGACTCATCATGCACATAATACCATTGCAGTGGCATTCCCTCTGCATCTCTGGAAAGCTTATTGTTGCAAAGGGCTTCTTTTAACGGGAGGTAATTAGGACTAGAAAATTGCTTGTTGTTTTTTATCACATCCAAACCCCAGGACATGCTGCACTAATTCCATAGTGCTGTGTGGTGCCATAAGAGAGGTATCCAGCTGATGTTTAGGAAGTTTCTTATTAGCGTTGGAACTGTTCCTTGTTAGAGCATTTAACTAGTTAACTCTTTCTACATATTATGATAAATTCATATAATGTGTTACTTTGGGGCTGTTTTCTTCCTTATTCTTTCATTAGAAATGTATGTTTAAATATAACACCAGCAAAGGCAAAACACTCTTTCTTTCTCTCCTGATGCTCATTTTTACTAACAACAATGAAAAATTAATGTGAGTCATTTGGAAAACCCTCAGCAAGTAGTAAGGTGGTACTGCTTTTTCCAAGGAGCAGTTCAGGAAATGAATTTTTATCCAGGATACAGACTACTTTCAATTTTCACAACAACTGCATTTGGGTTTTGTGCAGCTCTCCCCTGTACTATGCAGGCAGAAGAAAGCCAGCCCAGGATGGGAAGAAAGAATTTTCTTTTCCTGTTTCATCACTCAAATCACATTCATTCTAAAACTTGCCTTTGCAGAACTTATATAGTTACAGAGTAAATTTAAAAAACATTATTTTTACTATTATAACATCAGTTTTTCTACAACTCTGTGAGCAATCTGATATTGAAAGTCCCTGTGCTTCTGATCCTTTCAAAGCTGAAAATCTGTATTTTGCAGTTCAGCTGTAAAGTAGTGGGAACCTTGAGGCCTGAGAAAGGCCTCTGGTAAGTTCTACAGCACAGTTTTTACCTTGGCAGAAAAAACTGAATGCTGTATTCATTTCTTGGTATAATGCTACTCTGGTTTCCCAGCATCTAAGGTTGAGTAAAAACAGTTTTTTTCTGTGAATGTAGAAGTGATATGAGTATTTGACATTTTGCAGTTTATTCTTAATTTAACAAGAATGCCTTCAAAATCATGATGTTAAAATTTGGGGTTTTGAGTATTTATGTAAAAGGCATTATCACTAAGATATAAAATGCAGGACTTTCTAATCTACTTATTAATGATACAACTGTTAATTGAAAAAAGGTTTGCTTATTTTCACCTTGTAGCAGTTTAGTATCTAATGTACACTAAGATTGCATCATTCCTAAAAAGTCCTGCTTGCTTTCCTATCCCTCCCCAATTGCAAATTTGCTTTTGAAGTGCATATTCTATGTGATTAAATAAAAGGAACTGAAAATTAGTGAGGAAATTGCATGGTCTAGCCATTTTAGAAATGAATTTAAATTGCTGTTTAGCAGAATGGAGTAATTTATCACTTATCTAGTGTTCCCTGTAAGTCATTTATCATGAGTGGCAACTATCATAATTTTATTCTAATCTGAGATGGTGGGGAGGGATCAGAGGTTCATACTTCCTGTAATTTGCAACTAATTTAATGATTGTATGTAAAACAAAACAGGAACAAGACAGCTTTTCCAAGTTTTTCCTCTACAATGTGATATTAGACATGAATTTGTATCACTTATGCTGTTAAATTCTTCTTGTCAGGTAGAATTTTTCTTTGCACCTCATTTTACTTAAATGGAGACGAGTTTTATGTTGGACACAAGAAGTGCAGACTTTGGTGCCCAGGATTACAGGTGTAGTGTTTTTGATATAAACCAGGTACTGATCGTATATGTCATGAATAGACACTATGGTGGCCCAAAGCAGTTGGTTATAACAACTACCCAAAGCTTTATACTTCCCTTGTCATAGTTTTGAATGCATTGTTTTCTCCTGGAGAAGGGCTTGAGTTGGTTCACCAGCTTTCTGCATTTGTGGAATGAATAGGCACTTGTACAGCATTTTTCTGCAAGAGGATCGTTTAAAATAATAAGAAGCCCTTGAGAAGTGATTCCTGAAGTCCTTCAGAATAAGTTGCTTATGGTCTTAAATGTTTTGTTCTCATGTTAGGCTAGTCATTATCATCTCATAATGGACTTACTCCCTAATAAAGGAAGTAAGAAAGTAGTGTAATGTGACTACTAAAAATGAAATTTATTTTAGAATGGTTTCTGGAGCTGGTAACTGCTGTTTTTGTGACAGTGCATCTTCGTCTTTCTATAACAATGGTAGCTCTTTTCAGACTGAAAATTCCCATTTGCACTTTAGCTGTTTGCTTTTAACAGCCTTGAGTGCAACTTTCTATATTTACTGATTTATGTGTAATAAAGACCCATCTTGTTTCTTACTCAAAGTTTGCTAAATATTACAGCAATGGATTGTGCAAAGAATTTCTAAGTATGCTAACAAATGAGATGCTCATGAATAGCAACTTCAGTTTCTTTTGGAGAATCTATTCCAACATTAGTTATCCTTTTCAGAGTACACCATTATAATAAAGAAGGGAGATAGAAATTTGTATTTAAATAAATTTAAATAAGGGGGGAAAGGGGGCATAAAAAAAAGGAAATAAACAGGTAGATATTTCCAAGTTGTGGATTTAGAATCATGAATCTCATTTTCCCTCTGCATTGCTTCCTTGGAATTTTCAGTGAAGGCAAGGAGAATAGTTTCTGGAAAGGAAAAAAGATTGTGAAAAATGAAAGGAAGCATGGAAGATTCTTCTATTAAAAAAATTATTTACAAGAGATGGGAACAGAAAACTGCTAGAGTATAACAACAGCAGTACTTTTAAATATTAATTAAACCATAACTGATAAAGTAGACCGTCTGTATTCTCTTTAAATTAATTTCTTAGGCTTTATTGTAATTCCATCATTTTTGTTGGTTTCATACTTAAGTCTTAAATTTGTTAAGTAGACAGTAATATTTTGGTTTCTTCTTTGAGTGCCCTCCTGATTTGTTTGTGTATGCAATCTGGTAAGCCTATTTTATGTAACTGGGAAACTAACAAAGGTCAAATTCAGGTAATAACGTTTGGAGAACTACTTTATACTTCTTCATCTTAAGATTGAGTGAGTGTTGTATTAATTGAAGAGTATAGGCTGGCCTCTTAAAAGAACAGTATACTGAGAAACCTTGTGCATGGTGCATCCTGAGATCATTCTAGGTTCAGTGGTGCACACCTTATGCAGAGTGTGCCCATTGTATTGTAATGGCAAGCCATTAGTTTGCTATTGCTGCAAAGTTTACTACAGAAGTAGCAGTTCAGGTTGTTTGGTTTTATTGTATCAGTCATTCTTGTTAATGGTTTTGTCCATGTGCTGTTTTATTGTAGTTTTCCCTAGTTGCTTTACTTTTTCAGAAAGACTTTATAAATAAGATGATGGCATACCGGAAAAATGTTTGAATTTTAAACTGTTGTGAAATGGAGCACTAAACAGTACATCTGGGAACATAGTAGACTCTGGTTTGGCATAATTTATTTATTCAGTCAACATTTAATGTTTTGAAGACTGTACAGAAGGAACTTGGCTCTTAGAAGTAGAATATCACTGGTGTCAGCCTATTTTCTCTTTGACAATAATTCTTTTGGCAGACAGATAAATTGACAGCACTCTACCAGGTTTTGTTGTGTAATAATAGATGGGGGTTTTACATGACATGGATTGTTGGATTTTAGTTAATAAACTTATTTTAAGACTTTTGTTTTCTTCTTTTTTAAAGAAACATTGCAGCTATCAATAAACAGATTTTACTCTTACTCTCTCTGTACATTTTTATTTCTCTTGTCTATGATCCTATTATTGTTACTAGGTAGTAAGATCAGAGTCTCTAGTCATATGTATGTGATTTAAATCAAGCATGGACACATGATCAAATTATTATGGAATCAGACAGACCTATTTTGTGATGTGGTACTGCCAGTGAGTAGGCTAGACATGCTGTAAAGCTTAACATATTGCTTATATAGGATTATAAAATATGCTAAGGTCTGTGGAAGTATTTCTTCTAGATGTTTCATCAGACTAAGGACTTAAATGAACCTCCGAAGAAGTGAATATTAAACCTGCTGTTGACTTTATTGGGGAACAGGGCAAAGAAACATACACTTTTTGCAGCAACAAGGGCTTTAATAAAAACATGCTTCTTGTCTGAATTCTTTCTGTGACACAAACAGATCACGTTGTTCTGTATTTATGCATAGTCTGTAATTCTGGATTTTAACTGCCATAATACACAATAATTTGCAGTACTCAAAATTCAGAATAAAAACATGTTAAACTCTGTTGCTGATGTTCATATTATCTTGTGCTTTTCTATGCAGGTAATTACATTTTAATCATTAAATGAAGTGCAACACTTCATACTGGCTAGAATGACTGCCGTGCATTTTAATGGTTTTTCTAAGTGTCATTAAGTGATAATTTGAAAAAATAAACAAGCAACCAGCAGTATACACAACTGGTTATTAATGAAGCCTATTCTTAATTTACTTATAGGATTAACAAAAGTTGTGGTATGAAATGTAGCAATAGATTATTACTGGGTTTTCACATGAAACATTTGAATTTTTCTTTATTTTTTAAATCTATCCCTTCTAAATAATGCGTTAATATCAAGAGTACAATAGTACATCTGCTTGGCATTAAAGAGTTGATACAGGGATGCTTACTAGTGTTCTTTAGTGGCTTTTCTGTCCCGTGTCAAAACATTTTTACTCACGTGCCTCCTGCTGTATGTCTGCTAAAAATGGCTGGTTTTCAGTGACAAACACAATAAAACTTTGTAACCTGATTTCCTATTCTTGGTTTTCCTGAACCTTTGCTAGCCTACACTGAAATCATACAGTGGCAGAACTATGGCTCTTTTACCTTCTATCTTCCCATTTCATAGCTGCTTATGGCAAGGCAGTGTTGTAGTTACAATGCCTGACTACTTTCCAAATATCAATGCCATATTGAGGGCAAAGATGCCTGAGGTTGCATCCAAGTGATCATAAGGGGGACTATTAATTTTTTATGGGGAGTGGATTACTCTAAAGGCTGCAGAAATGTGGAGATATTGTATTGGTATCTCCCCTCTCTTCAAATAATTTCTGTAATATTTGCAGTTTGGCCAAACTGGAATGTTGTCATAGAAGATATTTGAATTCATGCCATTGATATCTCTTCAAATAAGGAAATGCTGTTTCTGTTGAGATGCTTCCTGTGAAAAGATACTATGCACTTAATCTCCTTTCAATCATTTGAAACCAGAGGTTTTCAGGATTCATTCTTCTATAAGGCCAGGAAGTATATTTTCAGCTATCAGATGCCTGTGGGGAAGTATTGTAGTTCTTAGAAGGTGGCACCTACTGGAAAATGAGATGGCTATCTAGTTGAGTATCCAAACTGTCTCATTAGCTGCTCAGTCAAGCCCTGTGACTTTTAGTCTGTCAAAATATTTTTTTTCTAACGGTGAAACTCATCAGAATAAAAAAGTCAAAGCTCTTTTATCTATTGACATCAGAAGTGAATTTCCTAATATAACAAAATGTTGCTGAATCATTTCAGTGTTCTCAAGCTTAGCTTCCTAAAAGCTATTTACATCAGAAATCTCAATGAGTTTTACAGAAAACATAGTAATTGGCAGCCCATTATTACCATAACCTTAAATGGCAAAGGAAAGGAATGGAGCCAGTTTGGATCAGGAATGATGCCAATTAGTCAGGGAGCCCATAGTTGCACAACTGGAAGTTTAGAAGGTGACACTGTCTTGAATCCATAAAAGGGAGAGTTTGCCTCCTGATTCTGCAACACAAGGGCCTACTGTTGTCAGACCGGAACATCTCCCAGTTATCTGAAGAATGAATGAGACCCACCTGATAAACATTGGAGCTCTGATGCACCAGCAATCGACCCTAATGAATTCCTGCTAGGGGGTCTGTCTTGTAGTATGGCAATGAATTCTGAAATCCAAATGTGTAAAACTCAGACCTACAACATGACAGTGGCAAATAATGGACACTTTTGGTTTGGCAGGAAAGCAGAAAAGATAGTTTGGTAGGAAAAGTATGCAATGAATGTCTTTATCCACAGTGTTCAGGTTTTTCCATATATGTTTTCTGAAGTAAAATGTTATGCTCAGTTTTACCGTTTTTGTTTTCAACTTCAAATTCAGTTTTTAAACAAATGAATGCTAGTTTGATGTAGATATAAGTAATTTGTTTAAAAATTAAATGCTTCAGTATAACTTAAAAAAGTCATTCAACTCCCAGTACTTCAGATTCAAGCTTTCTATCCAGTTTTGTTGCTGAAATTGGTGATTAAATAGAACCCCATCTTCATTATTTCTTTCCGGAAAAACTTGAAAGGGGGTATCATCACTCTGTGAATTTGGGGAAGCTTCATACATGAGTTAATTTTGATCAGCTCACATGCCAGAGTGATGGCACAGTAAGATGAAGGGAATAAATACAGCTTACCTAAGACTCTTTAAGTGCCTTGTATGAAAATCATTAAACCTATCAGTTAATGATAGTACTTTGGTGAAATTACTGAGTATCATGGACTGTATCATTGAAGCTAAAAGGAATGGGAGAGAGTTAAAAAATTAAAAGTAAGTGCTGCAGGATTCATAGTGTTGTTTGAAGAAGAATTATTCAAATTTTGCTAGAATGAATTGCTTGCTTCCTCAGGTCCTTATTTAGGAATAATTATTAAAAAAAAAAAGGCCTGACATGTATTTAAGCTCCATGGATTTTCATATCTGTGTGAATGATCTGGTTTTAGAGAAGTTGTTTACAGTGCAAATGTGTGCATAAATATTTTGCACGTTGATTCATGTATGTCCTTCAGTTCTTTGTGTTATAGTCATTAAATACAAGGGACAAAACTACACATACCAGGTTTCTGCATCTAAGTTTTATTATCTCTCCATTGTAGGTATTCATGCTGGTTTAATATGCTTGTGCAGCAAGCATCCACACCAAATAAATTTGCTCTTGAGCATTTATGCTTTTATTAAATATTCATTGAATGAGATGCAGGGTATTCTTGCAGTCTGCTGCTTTTAGTGCATTGAAACCCCAGAAAATGCATTGTTTGTGAATTCTTTATGCACAATGAGCCAAGGTATTCCTTCTCTACTTAAATACATCAGGGTCCAGGATGTGCTGCCATCAGGGTGGTGGGGTTCTGCATGTAGGACTGATTTGGAAGGTTTAAGACCTGGAGAATGGGTACAACCACTCCTGTGTGTCCTTAGTGGAAGCTGCAGTGTCTCTTGACCTGCTGTCCCAGACAGACTAGGAAGGGTTATAAGTGTTTTATTGCTTCTCTTTCGGTAAGGTAAAAAATAAAGACTTTTGGACAGCTTGAATAAGCTAGTTTTTAGCCTCAATCACTCATGTGGAACCTAACTCATGTCTTGAGTTAACAAAGAGTAACACTTGTCCTCAGTGTCAAAAATTTATGCTGGATGAAAGTGGCTTGGTGATACAACGCCTGACTCATTTTAACTGCTTTTCTCTTCACAGTAAGCATCAGTCAGAAGACCTCTAAGAATCTAACTTTTGTCCAGAATGGAATTCCATGTTAAAAAAAAAATAAAAAATCTCAGTACTTTTGTTCTCCTCAAACTGGGAGGGTGGAGTTTTCTCACTGTTTAACCATTTGTTGCTTGTAAGCTTGTAATCACCCAGAAAGGTGATTAGGTTTGATTTGGAGGTACTAGCTTTCTAGATATTATAGCCTTACAGAAGCCTGGTCAGGATGTAGCATATTTTAGCGATATATATTCAGAAATATACACTTGTCCTGCATATTTATTGTGCATGATGAATGGCCAAGGCAGGAAGCAGTGTGTGTGCTGTGTGTGACCAGCTGCTTCTTGTAAGAGAGGAACATGGCTTAGTCTGAATCTGGAGACTGGTTTTGTTTGATTTTGTGTTTAGTGAGATGTGCTGTCAACAGAAGGGAAAAGCATCCTTAAGGGTGCTCAGAGATGATTTTTTTTTTCTTCTTTTAAAAAAAATGTTTGTTTACAAAATAGGCCAAGGTAGTGAAATCCAGCTGTGGATTTACTTGGGGTTAGATACAAGGGAATCTTGGTTCAGGCTGTAAAGAGAGCATATTTGATAAACTGTCATTATATTTTTTTGCATAGTAAGGTAGTATGATCTGGCTGCTGCCACAAAAAAAGCCCAGTGAAGCAACAACAAAAGACAAAAAAAATCCCACCAGAAAACCCAAACCGATAAATAAAAACCAAAAAAAATCACAAGAATTCTGTGACAAATCCGTGAGAAAGCACTTCAAATAATATAGACTAATAATTTTTAATGTTCTTATTTCAAAGCATTTCATACCTTAATCATAAGGTATGAAATACCTTATAATCATACCTTAATTGCATAAACATCTGCAGGTTTCCATTGAGATGTTACTAACTTATTGTTAGCTAAACAACTAAATTTTGACTTTTTATGGCTCTAAACTCTGTACACCTCTAGTGTAAGGTCAGTGTATGTGTTCATCTGTAAGACTTAAGGGGAAAACATAATCTCCATATATGTTACACTTGCTTTTCTGATGAGATTTAAAGCTTAGCTTCTGCTATTTGTGTTTCTTAGTCACCTTCAGGATAAACTAAGAAAAATAAACCTGTATGGCACATACTGGCTAGTAAAAGTACATCCTGTAAAAAAACCTGTTTGTTTACTGATGCACATTAACTTGCCCTCTGGCGTGGTGATGTATAAAGTTTTAAGATAGATTCTTAAATGAATGGTTTGTAGCTTTGGTTTATTCAAGACCTTAGGCCAGAGCAACTGGAAATATCTAGGTTATTGATTCTTGTTGAGGTGTTATGATTTTAGCAAGAGTTGGAAAGGAAAATATCTGTGTTTTGACTTGAATAATGTTTATACATTGATTTGGTTTATACGCTCACCTGAACCTTATATATTTAGGTGTGTTTCAGATCAGATTTCTTAAATAACATTAATGCAATTGCTGATTCAGTGTATTTTCTGATGTTAATCATACACATGAAAATTCTGTAAGAAAAGTTAAAAATATGTTTACAGTAAATCTCAGTTATCTCTCTTCTTCATGGATTTTAAGTGTTTTAAATGAATAACTTTTTGATACAGTGCTTATACTAATACTGTTAAATTAGCTATGGAAATAATTCATGCAAGTTGCCTTTAATTACGTGCCAGTGACTTACTTGTTTGTTTCTCTCCTTTTGTTTGTCAGGAAAAGAAGAATATATTGCAACGTTCAAGGGATCAGAATACTTCTGCTATGATTTATCTCAGAATCCCATACAGAGTAGCAGTGATGAAATAACTCTGTCATTTAAAACACTTCAGAGGAATGGACTGATGCTTCACACAGGAAAATCGGCTGATTATGTCAATCTTGCACTGAAAAATGGAGCTGTCTCCTTGGTCATTAATTTGGGCTCAGGGGCCTTTGAAGCACTGGTGGAACCTGTGAATGGGAAATTTAATGACAATGCCTGGCATGATGTGAAAGTAACCAGGAATCTGCGTCAGGTAACAGTACAATGGATACAAGAATAACTGACTTTGTTATGAGTAAATGCTTGATGATCTGAAAATTGCATAGTGTGACATTGGATGTTTAGCAGGCATTTGGTTAGTTTTTTATGTGCACCAGGAAGGATATTCCTGCCACACTTGAGCAGGGGCATATCTAGAAAGTAGTAGGGCAAG
>NW_016690343.1:892703-917703 GCF_001604755.1 Lepidothrix coronata | reverse complement strand
TGGACAGTAAATCAATGCTCAGTTGCATTGATTTCACTGTGTATTTGTGTCGATTCAGTAGGCTCGTGCTTCAAAGTCCTAGGACAAAACAAGCTACAGTTCTACCAAAACTACCAAATGTTTTGATTATAAACTATCAAAGCCACAATCTTTCAAACTGTGCCACCTGTAACAAAGCTGTAGATGATGTATCACTACGAAGATCACAGTGACAGCAGCAATGTTGTGACCATTTTTGGAACTGCCAAAGGTTATTCTGTTCCTTTCTCTCCTTATTTTGTGGACTATCTGTAACTTCACTGTTAGTTCAGAACACTGGAATAGGACTGAAGTAGGCATAGGAATAAGCACTAATGGACTTACAGTAAGGAGAGCAGGCAGTTGGAGCACATAGTAGAGAGCTAGGGGAATTAAAATTTGGGAGACTGTAAGAGATGTATTGTTGTAGTTGAGTTTGAAGAGGTAAGATTTCCCTGGTAGATCGGAAGAGCAGATGGACAGATTTTTTTTTTTTTTTTGAGGACTTTGGTCTGGGAAACTGAAGGATCTACCCAGGAAAATCACTCTGCCATCATTTCCTCTGGCATTAGTACCACCAGAAAGTGAGGCCTGATCAAATTATATTTGAGAATCTGAATTCTGTATTTTGAGTTTAATCCTCTTTCTTGTTGTCTGTAAATAGTATAAAACACTTTTCTTTTTGTGCTGGTTAACATATATTTAAATAAAATTTTGTTCATTTATTTAAACATTTTAAAAATAACAGTAGTCTTCAACCAGTATTGTAAAGAATTTTCTTTAATCCTGTAATGTCTAATATTGTTGTCACTGTCATATGCAAAATATCCAACTTTTTTTCATTCCCCAAAGTTTTTGCCCCAGTTGAATTCTATCCGTCACCACCTGGATAACTTATGCATGATTAAGACCTATCTTGCTCTTGTTTCCTCTGCAAATGAAAACAGTATGTTGTTGTTTAATAGCATGAATTTCTTCTGGAGGCTTTTCAATATATCTCATATGTTATGACCAACAGGACAGTTTTCTTATAACATCTTCTCTGAAGTAAGATCATCTTGGATCTCCTGGATCTGTTCTCTGGGGCTTGTTAGTTTGTTTGGGGTTTTTTTAGTTCTAGTAATCCATTGAGATGGATTTCAGCAACAGACTCACTGAAAAGCAGTATTCCAAAACACTTTAGGACTCAAATTATCCATTTCCTAGGATGAGAAATGTGGCATTTTTAAAGACTGTTTCTGCTGTTTTTCATTGATATGGTCAAGAGCATGGTGCTTATACTTTTGCAAACAATCTGATAAATGCTGCTTTAATGAAGCCCAAATATATGGAATTTAAGCATTTACTTCCTCATGTTAGCTGCACTGGGGATAGTCTTACAGAAATCTATTCAAAAAAGAAATAACCATTTCTCTAAGGAAATTAACATTGGTTCTCAGGGAAATATATATTTTCCTGTGATCCATGTTGACAGTTTCTGAAAGTCAAGTAAAATGGAAGACTGAAGTGTTTTGCTTTGTTTATTCAGCAACCTAAGAAGACCTCATGGTACAATTGGCAGAATAGCAGAGCCTGCCATAAGTCTTTTGTCTGAGAATGGTAATAAGTTTGGAATGGTGCCAGCATCACTTTATTGGCCCAGTAAAGGCGTATGGGACAGATTAAAAATTCCTTAGTGAAGAGATTCTCTTACTTTTTTTACAGAACCCCACTCTGACTTTGGCTTTCTGGTAATGCCAGAAGGTAACAATGATGGTGGCAAAATAAATGTGTTGGAGATTGACTACTTTATTTCTGTATGCAGAGATTAGACCTAGTTTAAAAATAACAATATTCCACTAAAACTTTGCTTAATGCTTAACACAAAAATTTAAACTTACAGACTCTTTTTTTGCCTTAGAGACATCTAATTTTCTCTGTTTTCCACACTTGTGAACAGAGTTGCAGAAGATCAACATATACATTGTTGTGGGAATTGGTGTAAGGGTTAAGATAAAGATAAAAGAAAATTATAATTTTCAGGCCTATCCCAAGCCTCATAAAGCTGCATGTGAATTTTCAAGTAAAGAACTTGGTTGATCTTGTTCTAAATCCTATTTCCCCAAAACCTCTGAGATGTAAATTTAAGCAAGGAAGAGCTTAAATTTCCCTCTTCAAAAAAGGAGACTGTCTAGACAACCCATCCTTTTGCAAGAGAAAGAGCAACACATTTTGTAGTGATATTTTTGAATGTACAGTTGTTGAGTTTAAGGAAACACAAAATGGAGGAATAAAGTCAGGAGAGAATCAAATCCCCACTGAAAAAAGTTAGCCAAATTTAATTAGATTACTGTAGTCTTTCAATACATCTCTGTTCCTCATCCTATTACATGCTGTAAATAATCTGTAATGCTCAAGGGGTTCGAGACTTTCTAAAGCTGCCATAAAATGACTCTTTTGCTGCATCTTCAGTGTTTTTTGATCAATGGATCAATTGAATCAACTGAACACTGGAAAAATCCATCAAAAGTATTACCATGATTTACGATAAAGTTAACTAGGTAACTAAGTTACCTAGCTAACTAAGCCTAACAAAGGATTGTAAAATATTTGCCAAATTTTGGGTATATGTAGGTTTAGTGTGGCTATGGCATGTGTTGTTCCATGACTTCTGGTAGGGTTATAGGTGATACCAGCATGGCATTATTAAAATGTATATGTGCAGGTTTATTAAATAATTCAAATCTTGAAGAAGTCTGGACTCATGGTTATCTGATTTATGGAAGGCTAACAGCTGATTGGCTGTTTTAAAAGTTAATTACTATATGTATCATTTGTATTTGTTTAAAAATAAAATTTTACATTACTTGTATTTGGTTTTGTGGGAAATCGAGTCCTGACCCAGGGAGGTGCTGAAAGCTAGAACACTTGTGTAGACCAGTAGCCCAAACTGGTATTTTCCAAGTTGGTTATCACCACTTAAGACACAAAGATTTTACATAAATTCTATATTTGACTATTCTGAAGAGCACAGTCTGAGTCTAAAATCCGTATCATGTTGGTAAGATCCAGATATGTCTCAATAGGCAACCGGTGGTAGGGAAATTAGTGATATGGCTCTCATCACATCTTTGACTTCCTGATATTTTACCAACCATTTAGGGGTGGGTACATGGAGGACAGTCTCTATAGTGACTGTACTAACTGGGACTAAACTTGTGTGTTTGCAACTATGTTAGGACACAGTGACTGTTCTGCCAGCAGATATTCACATCTCTTCTTTGTTTTTTCTAAATTACTGTAACTTGCATGTCACTACTGTGTTTAACTATACTGTATGTGTATGTGTTGAAACAATCTCTTCTGGATCCCTCCAAAGTGGCTCCTTATGCAAATTAGTGGATTTTTGTTTGATGGAAGAAACCATTTTTGGAAAGCAAAATAGAACTGCCTAAAAGTGGACAGAAATGGAGCTTTTTCCAAAACAGTGGAAAGTTCTGACTGGAACAGGGCATTTTAAGCATCTCTATTTCTATTTAGAAAAGTTAAAATGTTGAAATAACTAAAAAAATGTAGAGTAAAATACCTCAAAATGATATAAAATTCCCCATTCTTGTTGGCTATTCATTAATGCTAGAGGTTCTATGAAACTAATTCTCTTGAAGAATTTTTTTTTATAATAAAATTTAAAGATTAGTGAAGATGCATGTTTTCAAAGAAGAGGATAAGCATTATTTTCTGTAATTTTCTAACTTTTTCAAATTTCTTCTAATTAGCTTGGGTTTTTTTTAGTTTGGTACTTTTTTTTTTTTATGGTTACTGCCTGCCTTCTGCTCTGAAATCAGTCTGTACTTCTTAAGAAAACTCATGCTTGAATTTTAATGCAAATTTTATATCATCACCTCTCTACAGCTGTTCTAATTCTGACATCCTCCATCTGCCTAAAAAAATCGCAATTTCTGCATTTGTACTGCTTTTCCTGGTATACTGTTTCATTTTGTTTTCCATGAATTTTTAATCTTGCTTCTCTTCTCCATGCAATCTTAAGCTTGCTGATCTTGCTTCTCACTTTTTCTGTTATCTTTCTCCTCTCAGATATTTACGTTGGATGTGAAAAACGTGTGTTCTCTGGAAAGATATGATATATAGTTGCAGTATTTAGTATCTGTTGCAAGCTGACTCCTGGGAAATGCCTGGCAAACTTTTGCCTAGACATCTATGGGCTCAGGGTCCTCTCCAGAGTGACTCAGGAAAGCAGAATTGGGAGACACCAGATTAACAAACCTTGTGTTGCTAAGGCAAGCAGAGAAGCTGATGTGTTAATGTGTAAGGAACCATTTCAAGGCTCAAAGGAAAAAACAAAAACACACAGATAAAATGCAAAGCTCTGCTAACACTGTGATGGAAATCTCTCTGTAAAGTATTTGTCAACTAGTGACTTAATTACTGAAGGTCATAGGGATTTTGTTCATGTAAACACAGACATAATTTTCAGTAAGTAGTCACTGGCAAAGAATTTAAAGAAAAAGATACAGTTTGTAGAGAGAAGACAGGCACTAAATTGTGTGTATTTTGAAGCTGGAAAATGTGTCCTTCATCTGGAGAAGCTGTATGAAGTAAACGTGGAACTAGAGAGGATATATTTCTCAATTCATACATTTCTCTTTCTTGAAAAGGTCATGTCTTGACATTACGCCTCTTCTGCAATTTGTATGCATAGAATGATAACATGCTTTGAAATACTATTTTGCTAAAGAACGTTCTGTATTTTATGAGTTATTACATGGCAATTTATGACATATTTTTTATTCATAAACATGTTTACAAGCAAGTGACAACTGTGGGGGAATGCTATTTAAAATAAGTTTTCTTGATTTTATGAGCATTATCTGAAAAAAGGAAAGCATAGGGAAAAATCAGGAATTTGAGTAGGGAAAAATCATTCCTTTTATAGCCATTATGATTAGTCCTGTGAGCTGTGAATGGCCCCTGTCAGACCTTCATTTATCAAAGTAGCTGTGTATCTTTGATCTCTGCTTTATAACAGTCTTTTAGGTGCAGATGAATGTAAGTCATCACCGAATACAACAGTGAACCTATTGGGCATTATTTGGAGCCTCAGAAAGATCAGAAACTATGCCTCCAGGTTTTTATGTTTTTGTGAAGTATTGCACCATACTGACAAGAATCAGTTGGATTCTCACATATAATGTCTCTGCACTCATAGGAAACAACAAATAGTACATGAATGCATATTGGTTTATATTAAAAATAGGATAAAAAGAGCATCTTACTAAAAGTGTAATGCATTTGAATTGAGTTTAATATTTAAAAATACCTGTTTAAAATGTAATGTAGAGAAGAGCAATATGTACTGATGAGAAAAAGAAATAGCTGTTGTAAGCAGACCATTGAAATATTACACTTTGACAACTTAGAAACTTTATTAACCACAAGCACTTGTGGGTATGCTAAGTTGAGATTTAATGCTTAGCTCAAAGAACATGTGGTACTCTAGATTTATACTAACCTCAGTGACCTACCCAGCCAGGTTGTCTTTAATCCTTTTCCACTCCCAGCACTGTGAAAATGACTGCTGACTCTTGAATTCATTGGTGGTATTTACAGCTATGGCCTTAACTGCTAATGTGCTCTATAAATGTTCTGCTTGTAGACAAAGAGCTATCTGCAAGCATCTCTATTTGTTCTGTCACTTTTATAGTTCAAATTTTATCAATTGTTATGTCTCGACCTTCAGAGTTTTCAGTAATGATTACAGTTAATTTTTCTTGCTTTCTCTCCAAATCCTTCATTACTTAAGCTTTCCCTAAAAGGCTGTTCCTCTTTATTAATTTATTTAATGTCCTCTACTAGCTTTGTCCAATCCTGGAATTGTAATTTTTCCCTTTATCAGACCTTTGCAATCAAAATTCACTTTTGTATCAAAAGTGAATGTGTATCACAGAATTCACGTTCTAATCACCTTGGGAATTATAAGTTCCAGCCTGTCAGTTTTTGCCGCTTGTTCAGTGTACTTGGGCATGACACAAATGAATAAATAAATAAATAGCAGATTTCTGTGTATAATACAGGGAATGCTAATAGAAATCTACTTATTTATAAAGAAATAATTAAACAAACAATATGTATTTCAAAGAGGAACTGAGAGAGGGCCTGAAGCAAAACTTTAAATACAAATGACAAAATATTTTTTGGTAGTGAAGCAGGGATTTTTTGCATGCTAAAGTTCTGTTGTAATTGGTGTTTACTGTGTTTTGATTTTCTTGATTTCTGTTTCATTTCAGTGAAATACAGAGATGCTAATTCAGAAGAACCATTTGGCTCCTATTTAAGACACTGGAGTTCTACTGTTGTAGACTTACCCTAGGCTTTGCTAACTTGTAATAAAATCCAGACAAGGAGTTCAGTATCTAAAAATAAGTGTGCGAGTTTTTGAGAGAGGGGAAGTGGTTTTTTGGTGTTTTGGGTTTTTTTGAGGGGGTGGAAGAAGAAGGGGTTTGAGTAGCAAAATATCAAAGTAAATTATTTGATCAGGTAAAGTCGTGCTCTCATAGATTTCATTCATTCACTCACTCTCATCGACTGTTCATCAGAACATCTAAGTGGTCTGGCCTGGATTTCTGGTGTTCAGCATAAAGCCAAGGGCACCCTGGGTGTGAAGTACTCGTTGCATCTCTCGGGCTCCCCTTGCTGACAGTGACAAACTAGTCTTTGGTCTGCAGCTTTGTCCTCTTGTTTATAAGTCAGCAGTTGTTATGGTACTTTGCTTCAGCTTTTTTGCTTACTTCAGTCTCTGTAGCTCTTAAACAATGAGCAGCAACCACTGCCTGTTTTCTGTTGGAAAGGTACATGTGCCATATGTCTCTCTGTGTTTCACTAGCAGGAAAATAAACGGTGTGTGGGATAGACTGCAATGATGTTGCCATCCTGCTGTTGCCAGATTGCTGTCTTCTGTGGAGGGGTTGTCTGTGCTGCACTTCTGCCAGAGCACTTGCGCTGACAGAAGGAGTTTTTTCCCAATTTTGCAGCTGGAAATGATGTTCTGGGAGTGGCTTCCCTGAAACAGTCTTGTTTGTCAACGAGGAAGGCTGTTTTTAACCTTTGATCTGGTAGTTCTGCTGCTGCTTTCTCACATACACATTTTCATTTGTGTTTCACTCATTAACAGTCTTAGTCCTGTTACAAATCTGTTAAATATGTATATAATATATAAATCCTACTGAAGTCCAAACTTACACTTCTGAAATCTACAAGTCAGCTGTTTCTGTACATGCAGATGCCTATAGGTGCTGGAAGTTGACTTAAAATCTCTACAGTTGTGTTTGTTCGCTTGTTTGTTTGGTTTTCTGTGTGCTTTTACAGGTTTTGATGCTTAGATCTTAATTCTGGCACATTTAAAGAGCCCATGTACTTTATGTGTGCATTTGGCTGAAATTAAGAAACTCAGCACACCTTCACCCTCCTGATCTGAGGGGTGTCATTCATTAGGCTTTGCAGTAGAAGCTGGCTTCTCACACATTAGTGGCACTCACTTCCTACAAAGCATAGGCAGAAGCCATGATACTGTGTTCAGAATGTGAAGTGAGGGTTCAGTTCTTCGGGAGAATAAAATTTCTGTTCTGCCTTCTTGGGTGAGTATAGTCAGCACCAACTTATTCTCTTCAGAGTCTGTCTGTCTTGTCTTGCTGAAGCCATGATGCTGTTTGGAATTCAGGTGTGTTATGCTAATAAAATAGGGCTAGTAGAAGCATAAGTTGTGGCCCAGACCATGAGGACAGAGGTTCTGGGCTGGTTCTGTCTTTTGCCTGCTGGTGTTCATGTAAGTATTAAGCTTGAATACTCACATATCTGTACTTTTTCTCCGCTGACTAACTGTGAGTAGTTGCATACAAAGTGTTCTGATTTAAAGTGACCACCTTGTTAGTTAGCATCCTGAGAGAGTTTTCCTTTAAAGATACAAAGTAACATGTATCTTCTTCATCCCTGAGATAAAAAGGAGATCGTACTGTGTATATGAAATGCTTCTTCTTAGCTAAAACTATTAGTTGTCTTGTGATTTTGGTTTTACCATCAGAAATGACTGTCAGAGAGCAAAAGAATAGCTCTTTTTACAAGCAGACACCATTTATCAAAGCAATTCCATGTGCTGCAGTGCAATAGTAGTATTCAATACAAAGAATAATCTGTATTGAAACAAAATTATCTCCCCATGTTTACTTGAAATAAATATATAAATATACTTTACTTCTGCCCACAATATCTAGAGAATTTAAATTCTCTTTAAATTACTTAGTTGTTGTGTTCTGTCTCAGTATTGGATGAAGAAATACAAAGGATCTTTAAGATTTGCATATACCCTGTAATTCAGTCAATATAGAAATCAGTTGTTTAAATGCTGACTGATTAAAGTAAACATGCAAATGCAGCTCTGTATTTCTCCTACCATCAGGCTGAATAAGTTTAAGTACAAAGATTCTTGCTTTTCCTTGTTTGTTTGTTTTTTTTTAAATCACCAAGTAGCTAAGTTTTAAACACGCTTTTGAAACAAAATCATAATTTACTTTATTCAAAGTAAAGATCTTTGCACAGGTATTTTTAGTGCTAGTTTCTTTTCCCCAGATGACACTAGGCTACATTTGAAAATAGTTTCAGCTGGCCTGAGATCACTTTGGATGAACGTATCAACATCTTCAGTCATGTTAAATCAATTCCTTAACTTCTTTTATACTTGAATTATTTTTGTTTGTGCTGTTGTGAACTAGAACAAAAATATTAATATTGCATGTTCACACTTGCCCCTGGTTATTTATGCATTTTTACTATTGAAGGGTAAGTGTGCCAAGGAAAATCACTGGATTTCTGCCAAATAAGTGGTTCAACAAAGAATTACAAAGCCAGTAATAAATGGAACCTCAAATGAAATGCAGGCAAAAGTGGAGGGATAGGCCTACTAAATCACAATAGTGGGACAGTGTAAGAAATGTTCATCATCTTTGAATTATACAGACAGTATTACAGAGTGTTGTGGTGTCAACAACAGACAAGAGCACTTATAAACCCACCGCACATTTCAGTGTGAGCACTTCCAAATGATAGGAGAACATAACAGTTAAGATACTAACATTTTATCTATCTTAATATATATAAACCACATGATCTGGGTTTGCTTCAAGTTCCAGTTTTGTAGTGGTCCCTTCTAATAATGTTTTTCCAGTTTTCTTTTATTCACTGTAGATAACGCAGATTCAATTGACATTTGAAGCAGTTGCAGTTTGTGTTTAGTCCTATCAAGAAAAAGCATTCAGAGGTTGTAATTTACAACCCTCCAAAAAAACCCCAAAACCAAACCAACAAAAAACCACATAAAACACATTAAAAAAAAAACAAAACAAAAAACCAGAAAAACCCCACATACACAAGCAAACCAAACAAAAAACTTCAACAACATAAAGAAAATAAGAAACCCAAACAATAAAAAGAAATTAAAAAAAACCCAAACAACAACAAAAAAACCCGAACAAAAACCAAACAAACAAAAACCCAAAACCCCAAACAAAACCAACCAAACAACAAACCCAAAAAAACCCTAAAGGTAAAATAAACTTATGAAGCTTGTTTGTTCTACTCCTTTGTGGCCACTAATTCTGGAACAAAGGAGCGAGGGTCAGCTATGATATTTGCTAAGAATCACTATTTCAAGGTTTTTAGTTTCTGTAGTCTGAAGTGTAGAACTCTTGTATGTCACACTGGGATTGTACCCATTGAAGTTGGTCTGATTTTTTGTTGTGTGGTGTTTTATTTAATGTAAGCAAGAGCATCATCCTGACTGGTATTGATAGAGAACAGGGTCATTTTTGTGAATGAGCAACATGTTTCTAACAATATTTTCCTTGTCTGTTGAAAGGTCTCAGAGGGTGAAAGAGTGCTATAGGGGAAGAATAAAATATATTTGTAAATGATAGGTTCTATATATTGAAATAATGACACCGATTTCTGTTTGAATCTTGAACCACAGAGGTTTTGAGCTAATTTTTTTTCTCTTATACTTATTTTCTCTTTCTGACCGTGTCAAATAAATATTGAAAGAAGTTTTCAGACAGTAAAGAATAATTTTTTTTCTCTCTGAGTCTTTTTGCTCATTTTCGGTAGATTTATTTTTTAAGCTGTGAGAGATTTCTTTCAAGCCTCTACTGTTAAATGATGAATACTCAAAAATATACAAAGAAAATCTGAGATTCATCTGACTTTCTTCCAAAGCAACCTTCTTTTCAAATATTAAACTATCATGCATTCCTGCGTATGTCACAGGAACAACTGGCAGTTAAAATGATAGCAGATTCTCATTGAGTTCATATCAAAATTTTAGACTATTTTCTCTTTACTACCCACTTATATTAATATTTTCTAGTGGACAAAACAGCACAGGTATGTATTCTTCTGAAAGTATCCTACTGTGTTCTATATACACCCCTGCTATTTATGTAGAAAAGACTTAAAAGCCTTTCCTGGTAATTTACTTTGATTCCTGTACTGTAATATTGTTCTTTTTATTTTTTACTTAGCATCTTAGAAAGTCTAACTGTGTTATATTTTTTCCTTCGAAACAAGACAAAATCTGTCAGTACTTTCTCTATTAACATGTTATAAAAGCTGTTTGCTTTCTGGGGGATGTTTGCATGGCAGCAGCTCTTCCTTACCTGCATGATCTGTGGATTTGTGAGGTTGCAGATGGAAGTGTTTGCAGGGTACCAAACTGCAGATGCTTTCCTGTGTGGTAGTTTGCTGTCATTATGTTGGTATTATGTGAACCAAAATACCTGAGAATTCAAAAGCTGACATCCACAAAAACTGGTGATCTTGCAGTCTGTGTCTCTGTCAACATGTGAAAGGGATTCCTGGTTTAGATGTTGGGAGATCTGCTGGAAATATTGGTGGAACAGATTGGTCATTTGGTTGCCTCTCCTTTTTGAGCTCTGTCTCTTCTCTCTTCCCCTTTTCCTGACACTTAGCTGTAGCTGTGATACTCTAAAGACTTGGCAAGAAGATTTTCCTGCCTACAAACCTAGCTTGTCTTGTATTTTTGTATTGGTTTCTTACTACTCTCTGTGATATTCTCTTGATCTCTTGGTTATTTGTATTTATTTGTTAATTTTCTTCTGCTCTTGAAGCGTTTTCCGTTAAAATATTTTGATTTTAGGTATGTTAGAGTGACACTGAGATATCACTGAAGTTATGCTAGAGGTAATTCCTGCAGTGGTTCTTATGGTCACTTCTTGGCTGAACCACTGCACCTATAATTCATATTAGGTGGCTGCAATGTCATGTAGCTTAGATTAAGAATGAAGTACCTCATCTGTGATACATCTGAGTATTGTATTTCTTAAGAAAAAAACTTGGACTAGAACTACCAGAAATAAAGTTTTTTGAGGCATTTAAAGAAGATGCCAGTTAAAATATCACCAAACTTGAAATATGGTAATTTTTCTCTGCATAGGAAAAGAAAGCAATTTTTTGTTTGTAACAGACCAGCTTGAAATAAGCAGTCTGTGATTTTAACCACACTTTCTAAATTTTAAAATTTAGCAAAAAATGAAAAATTAATTATGTAATTTTACAAGGAAACATCATTATTTAGGAAAGATTAGTTTGGTCTGAGGATGACATACAAATTAGTAGATTTTTTCTTTTTTTTAAAATTATCTGTAAGGAATTAAAAAATCATCTTTTGTAGGGAGGCCCACATACAGGGAAAAGTGTTTGAATAAAATAGTAATTGTCAAGTGTGGAGTCTGCAGAACACAGGGAAGGTGGTTTATATCTTCTTTCTTTGATATCAATATGTTGGACTTCATACTGAAGATAAAAGAAAAATTGAAATGATAATTTCAAGTGAAATTATAAAATTTTTTTGAAAAGGCATAAGTGTATAATAAGTGTAGGTGTGCACTCATTGTGTTTTTTTAAATGAAATTAAGATTGTGACTCGTTCTGTCCTTCAGTAAGAGCAGTAGTTATTTCAGTAACTTTTTTTTAGGAGAGACTTACTCTTTCTGTGGTATCCCCAGCTTCCTTATTTGAGGAAAATGAGCACTATTAATAAAGTAGCTTTCATTTTTCTAATTTCTCTAAGCATTTAACCTGCTATAACTACTTTATAAAGTCTTAAAGTCCCTAAGAAAACAATATAAGTCATTTGTTTCAAGAAGCAGGAAAAGGAATTAAGATCTATTTGAACTTTCTCTTCTTCCCTAGAAGTATGCAAATCCATATTATGAAATCACGGAGAAATATTCTTTCCAATATGTGCAGTACTTTTCTTGAAAAAAAAACAACTTAGAGATGATAGCAAAATCTACTTATTGAATGCTTTGTTACTTCTTTTAAAACACAAGAAAACAGGGAAGTACTTAAGTTCATACTCTACAGATGCTACTATTCCCTTAAAAATCTTTCTATCATAATCTATCATTGGTTTATACAGGAATTCATATATCCCAAGACACATAGTTTAATCTGTTTTGCTTTCAGTTTATTATCGCCATTCAAGACAGTGGACAGAGCAGATCTCTTAGAAGGCACAGGATTGAATTGTGAAAATGAATACACAGACCTACCTGGGCTTTGTGTATTATAAGAGATGAATACAATAACTACTAATTTGCTGATGAAGTAGCTTGGCATATACAACAGGCATCAGTCCAGGATATTTTTATTTAAAATATTTAGAAAAGGTGGTATTTGTGCATTTTACATCATTCCATAGTTCATTGAGTGAAATCTCAGGCTTGTTTATGCAGCTTTTAAGATGAAGTATGAAGAATAGTGAACTTTTGCAATTATATTTATTTAGCAGGAATAACTATTGTAATACATTTGAGTATGTCCAAGTGAAGCATTTTAACCTTACTGTAATAAAAAAAAAAAAGGAAAAATTAACCTTTGTTAATTGGATGGGAATAAATTCTACTTCTTTGTATTTGGTGTATTGAATGATAAGAAGCTCAGTACCATTGAATGTACAGTAGAATAGAAATGAATATCAAGCTTGAATCTTTTTAATAACATTTTTACCTGTAACTAATAAAGAAGAAATGTAATACTAAAATGCAAATAGAAATTCTAATTAAAGTTAGATTTATGTCTGTGAAACTTTACTGTCTCACACAAGGTAATTCCTGATTTAAGTTAATATAAGAAAAGAAGGACTTCCGTCATATTTTAATTTTAATATTCCTGGAATTAAAGTTGCGCGTAGCATAAAGAAATCGGAGGGGAGAAGTAATAAGCTTTATCAGCAGACAGTGAAATAATAAATATTATCTAGTGAAATATTAAATATTATCTGAAATTTTTCCTTTGAAATTCTAGGTTTTGACAATAATTTGTTCTAAAGGTGGTCTAGTTACAATTTCACTGTATTTCTGTCTAGAAGAGAAGATGTAGCTCTGTCTAATCAAAGGAGTTTTTTCTTTATTATAGTGAAAGCAAGTAGAGATCTCATGTTTTAAAGATGTTGCTCTTCGCTGATCATAAGTTTGTGAAGCATAGTTTTGCAAACATGTCCTGAAAAATTAACAAATGTCAAAGAGTTCAGCTCCTTATAGACAGAACAAAAGGAATGGCAATTCCTTTTTGTAAGTGACATTTTTGTTGATAGTGCCATTGTCAGATAATCATGTGACTGCTCTTAGATGTGGTAGTTAGTTATGTAAGATGGTTGTTCTGTTCATATAGGTAGAGCATATGCATATTTCTGAGACTTCCATTTCTTTGAATTGCCTTACAGACAATATCTGTGCTGTTATGTATCCATCCAATGTTGCAAATGGATACACTAGTGAATAGTAGGGATTATGCCTTTAAATGTCATGTATGCTGTACATAAAACCTAATAATTGGCACATAAACACTTCCTATGTCACTAGTAACTTCCAGTAAAAGTAAGTTTATTGAGAATGAAAAGGTAGACCTTTGATGGTGAAGATCTGCCAAATTTACAATTGTTTACCTTGTAAATTCAATCTGTGTAGTGTTTGAAACGTCTTAAATATATATATAAATACATATATGTGCGTGTTTGTGGTAGTTGTAAAAGACTATTTCATGTGTTGGATGGCAATAAAAAGCTCAACTTAGAATCTGTAAATATAGAATTTCCCAACTCAGTGGTATTTTCCCTACTCTCCAGGTTTTGGGTAGCTCCTGTTCCATACCTGCAGTAGGAAAGAGGGAGGTAGTTCAGCATTGTTGCTTTACTTTGTGGTATTGACTTTTCATTCCCGAATTCTTGCAACAGAAATAGTAAGTTATTGGCATTGTTGCTACAAGTTATTGGTGTTGTTCTTTTAGTTGTGACATGTAATCAGGCCTGTGGAACGTTTGTTCACTTACTAGTTTAGCAGTCTGCCAAATTTGAAATGATTAATGCTTTATAACTGGCTAGATATGGACCAAAGACAAAGGAATTGCCCACTTCCAGGGTTCTCTCTTGTGAATTTATAAAGCTTTTTCTGAGAAAAATGTTAGAGCTATAGAAAAAAATAAAAAATCATAGACATAGATCAGAGTAGAAAGTGTTTGTTAGCTTTAACAGAAGGGATTTAAAATTCTTAAATTGAATATTTACTTTTTTATAAAGAATCAGTTGTAGGTGCTTAGAAAATGCAATACTGACATAAATTACAAGGAGCACATTTGGAATAGTCCTAATGCACAATAAATGTGCAATTGAATCTGGTACCCTTTTGATATGAACACTAGACCTCCTGACTTTGATTATGTCTCTTTTTATTTAGATCACAGTCATACAGTTTGTTTTATACAAACACTACTATTTCTGTATGAATGCTACTGGAATAAATAATACTCATTATTTATGATTATTAACAACTTTTGTGTGTAAATGCACAATCAATTTTATATAAATACAAGGTGCTTTATGTGTAAGTCTAAAATACACATGCTTTATAGAAAACCTTGAAGTTGGTACTGGTACTGTACATTATGACCTAATGTGGTAGCTGCTTTCCTAAGGGAGTGGATCTCTTGAAAAAGATGATATTGCACTCCAGCAAGAATTGGGGCTTTAATGCAGTGTATTTGTTAGCACTAATTCTCCAAGCTTCTATATACCAAAGATGACAATAGAAAAACATTGGTTCTGCTTATAAAGCACACAATGATACGTGTGTTTGTTTTTGATATGAAGTGGATAGAGCTATATCATTCCAAATGGATGAAAAAGAGTGAACTCTCAAGACTAGGTAGATGTTCCCTAAAAATAAATTGTTCACTTTCCACTGTGTTGGTTTATTGAGAGTGAAACTACTCCAACTCTATTTGTTAATTGCTGTTTTATTTTCTCTAACCATTTTTTTGTAATGGATTGTGTTTGCTTTTTCGACACAGACGAGAAACGGAACCAACAGAACTTTGTTCTTGCTCTGTATGATGATTATTTTTTGTAATTCCACAGATGTATTTAACGGAGTGAAAAAGCAAGGGCACAAATCCAGACTTTGCTACAGAATGGAAAGCTGCCTATCCCATTTGAGTTCCTTGCTCAGCACTTTCTTTCAGAGGAGTACGATACTATAAAAAGACATGTTTCTGCGTCTGTTAAAGCTCTATAGTAGCTTTCAATTTAAAGGTGAAAGAGGTTCCTGAGTAGAGTTTGTCACCCATGAGAAAAAAACAAAACAAAACCAAACAACAAAAACAAAACTCCACAATTGTTCTTGAGGAAGCAGTCTATCCATTTGGTCTCTGGGACGCAGACCTTTGCAGAATCTGGTGTATGTTAGCATCGAGTAGCTGTCACTGTTGCCTGCAGGAATCCAGAAGACTTCAGAAAGTCTGAATTGAGGGATGTTGGGGTTTCAAAGGTTTCTGTTGCATTTTTTAAAAGGCAGGAAAGCTTGCACGCTTACACTGGTTGATTTATATTGCAAGTGTGAGAATCTAGTATTAGCAAGAGTGAATCCTTGGCAAGAAAATTTGATTGCTGACAGGTAGACTTTGAGTCTTAGTGGAGGATGGCCACAGTTTCTATGGATGCATGCTCAGGAATTAACTAATAATAATTAAAATTGAAATCTGACACATCATGCGTGTGCCTCTCATTAGAATCAATTACTTTATTTCCATTATTTCTGTAATGCACTACTTGATTTTATTGGTGTTGGCTCTGACACTACTCAAAAAATGGAGATCCCATTGATCTCCACAGTGCAGAATCAAAGCTGCCTTCAACACAACACACTCAAAGAGCATCTCAATAGTTAAGTAACAGGAGCATTTTCTCTTTTGCGGTAAATAAATAAGGTGCTCAAGTATAAGGAGACATTATGCTCATGAGGAATTTGAAATCTACGTATCTGAATACTGTTCTTGAAATTTCCATGTATAAGTGTTATGTTGGTTTGCACAGCTCGTGAAGCCTTTGTGTACCTTTGCAGACTGTTGGATGCAACCTGTTTCCTGACCTGCAGCTTTATAACCCTTGATTCTCTATGGCTTCTTTTCTACTGATACCTATAGTCTTTCATATGCAAGGATAATTAATTCCAAGTTGCAAAATGCTGTGAAATTCTTGGATGGCTGAAGCCACATATCTTATGAAGTGGTAGATTATCTTGTTATTGACAGAAGAATGCAGGGGTTTTGAGTAGGCAAGAGCGATTTATTTAGCTAACTTTAAGCAAGTGTGTTGACATCTATAGATATGTTCACCCATTTATATCTGTATTAAATGTAACCAGAAGCTTGACACTTATAGTCTTTAAGATTGTCCCTATTCTGTAATCTTCTGTTAATCAAAACTGTCACAGTTTTCAAGGAACACTGATAATCTGTAGTGGCTTCCTGTATAAACTAGGTCATTGGGTTTAGCTGAACTGATTTTTCTCAAATACCATAGCCACTCTACTGTTTTCCTTGTCCCACATTTATTTTATATCTATCTATCTATCTACCACATTTCACAGGACATGATTCTAGTAGTTAAATGGTCTCTCGGTTTTAAGTGTCTATCTTCACACCAGAAACAATCTACTTTCACTTTATTCACCTTTGTGGTTGGCCCTATCCTTACCTACCTTATTCCCCCCTGCCATATAGATACTTTTGAACTGTGACAGTTCAAAAACTTCCCACCTCATTGTTAGCTCAAACATTTTGAATCCTTTGTGTTTTTCTGTGTGACACATTTTCCAGTCTTTTGGTCATTCTTGCTTATCTTCTCTGTATCTTCTCTAACTTTTCTCATCCTTCAATCTCCCTATATTTTGCAGTTTTATATTCTCCTTCTGAGCAGATTACATTACTAAATGTTAATCTACCAGGAGCATACACTTTTCTGGAGATATTTAGACTATTCATGTTTCCTTTAAATTAGAAAGCTCCAATTTCCATCCAGAATATATCTGTGTTTCCTGAAGAGTGACATGATAAACATGAATATAAAAAAAAAGAGCAGAATTTGGATACATTATGCAATATTTTAACTACTGCCTTTTAAGTATGCACATTCAAAGTTCAGCTGTTTGATCTCAGTGTTTTTTTCTGCATCTCCTAGGTCAATTAATACACAGATCTCCATCTAATTAGCCCTGATTTACAGTCTGATGTAATTGCTGCTTACTTCCACTGACCTTAGTAGGAGCTATATCAAGACTTTACTGTGGAAAATCTTACACACTGATACTTCAAAAAAACACCTCAAACTCAAACAAAAAAAAAAAACTCACCAGCTTTGATCTAGCTATGATCAGACTATGTTAAATGGTATATTTATTTGTGATGTTTCTATAGCACTTTAAGATCTCTCGGCGAGCAAAATAAGTAAAGTTGTATAAGTTAATAATATGAAAATATGCAAGTATATGTGTTACTTGCTTCCGGAAATGAAATCCTGTGTGGCTTGTTACATGATGTTTAAAGTAGCCAAAAAAATACAGTAAAAAATATGTTGATTCAATAAGATAACTTGACATATAAATTCCCTATCACAATAAAAGTGAGACAATGTAGGTATTCTGAAAAAAGTGTTCAAGATCCATGAAACACCTTTGCCATACATAGAGAAAATGTCCAAAAAGAGTAAGTGAGTTTCCTATGACAGTAGATGTGACATTAATGGTTTCAGACAAACTTAATGAGTAATTTTTTTTTTTTTTAATAGACATCAGTATAGATTAATGTAACTTAATTTACATAGGAGAAACGGAAATGCAATGAGTAAATGGGTTGCCGTAATATTTAAAAACACAGTACTAGGAAAGTACTGAATAATTTTCCAGTGAAGAAATATAAACAAAGCAAAACAAACATTAAGCATATTTCAAGTGCCGCTGGAGAAATTCTGTCTCTTCTGAAGATACTCCATATAAAAGGATGCTCATGGGAGATTTTTAACTACCTGCATCTCTGTTGAGTAGCACTTTCAGCAAATTAGCAAGGAAATTCATAAATTACAGCGAAGTCAGATTCACTAAATGGAAAGTAGAGAATCCCAAAAGAGACATCCTGAGTCCATTTCTTGCTGACATGAAAGTGAGTGAAAATGGGGAAAATTGGAGAACTACATCATTACTGGCCAAAAAGTGGGTTCATGTCAGTAATGAATGCAATTTACTGATTAATTTAAGGCTGTAAGATTCAGGAAGAAGAAACATAATAACATAAAAATAAAAACAGTGAGTAAAGAATAGTAAAAAAATAGTGTTAAAATCTGGAAAGAACATCAGAATGCTTTGCTAGGGCAATTAAGAGCACAGTGTGGGGTTTTGCAGGTTTAAAATAGGTGAGTTTGAGTTAGAAGTAAATAAACTTTTGAAATACCTCAGTTGTGCTGAAGGGACATTATACAAAAGGTCAATATTTAAAGCACCTTTAATGGGGAAGATCAAATTCAGAATTAGGTCATGGGTCAAGAATCATAAATCTTTTCAACTCACTGTGGGTATAAGTATTTGAAACAAGAAGCCAAAACTGACAGTGATGAATGAAGGAGGCACACAAATATGTAGTCTTCACAACAGTTTTTGAGGGATGATTAATAAATGCTAGAAGTTTATATAAAGAAATATTAACCTGAATGAGGCGGATAGGAGTGTATAGCAAAATCCAGGAACTGACTAATGTAATCACCTTCTGCAACAAAGCAGTAGATGTTGTTTACCTGCACTTCAACAAAGCCTTGGGTAATGTTTCCCACAGCCTTCCCATAGACAAACTGGCAAGATAGATTGGGTGGGTGGTCTGTGAGATGGGTAGGAGGTTGGCTAACAGGCTGCACTTAGAGGGCGACAATCAACAGATTTCACTCAGGCTGGCAGCCTGTAAGAAGTGAGTTCCCTCAGGGGTTGATACTGCGCCTTGCACCGCTCAACATCTGCATAAATGATCTTGATCGTGGGATTGGAAGTACTCTCACTAACTTTGCTGATGACACCAAACTTGGGTGGTAATATGGACACATCAGAACCAAAAGCCATCTTACAAAGAGACCTGGACAGACTGGAATAGCCAAGAATTTTAACAAAGATAAGTGTGAAGTCCTGTACCTAGTATGACATAACCAAAGAGCCCAGTACAGGCTAGGCTTTGTGTGGCTGTGGAGGAGCCTTGCTGGAAGGGACATGGCAGTCCTGATGAACAACAATCCAAACGTGAGCCAGTGGTGGGCCACTGGAGCAGCAAAGGGAAATTGGATCCTGATCTACATCCACAAGGGGACTATTAGGATCTCTACTCAGAACTTGTCAGGTTGCACCTGGAGTACTGTGCCCAGTTCTGGTCTGCAAAATTCAAAAAGGGTGTGGAAATACTGGAGAGGGTCCAAAGAAGTGCCACAAAGATGATCAGAAGAGCTGGAGGATTTGCCTTATGAGGAAAGACTGAAGAAAGGTAGTGTCTTTTCTTTCTGGAGGAGAGAAGACTCAGGGGGAACCTCATCTCACAGCATTCTAGTACTTAAAGGGCAGGTACACACAGAAAAGATGCTCTTTCTTTACAAGGAACAATATGGAGGAGACGAGGTTGCTCCGCAAGTTGTACCAGGAGAGATTTTGTTTTGATATAAGGAATAAACTTGATAAAATGAGATTAATAATTGGAACAACCTCTGCAAGAACATGGTGGAGTCCCTACTGCTGAAGTATTCAAGATGCAATTGGACAGGGTGCTAGATAATCTCACTTAGGCTCCCATAAATGGTTAGACCAGCTGATCTTCTGAGGTCCCTTCCAACCTGGACTTTATATGAAAAACAAATTGGTGAAAGTCTAGGAGAAAATGTTGATTATCATAAAGACATTAAATTTTTGAAGTAACTGTATTGTGATAGACAATGATTGCTGATGTGTGAAAGGTGCAGGATATGTTTTTCTGAGTTCAGATCTCTGGTGTAGTTAAGAGGTAATAGTGGAGAAAGGAGAGAGAGAGAAACAAAGACCATTTTCCTTTATAAACCATCTGTTCTGAAGCATTTGAAATGAGAATAGAAATATTACCAAAGCATACTTGTTATCCAGGATATTTTGATTATATGTTATGTTTTGTTAATACAGTGTGTTTATTAATAATCCTTTGTGGTTAGGACCAGTTGTTCAAAATTATTGTATGTGGGGATTGGGGTTTTTGTTCCCCCATAAAATAGCTAACTGTTTTCTTTTCTTATTTGGAATATTTGGTTCCGTAGATCTTTTTTGACAATGTAACAGCAGTGAACATTTGCTCTTAGAAAGGTGTGCGATGGGGAAAGGCCTTTTTCTGGGCTATTTTTTTCTAGCAACAGAAAATATTAATTTCTCTGACAGTTATTTGGAATGTGTAAAGCAATACAGCACTCCAAGGAAGACCAACAGCATTCAAGCACAGAAACCGATATGCTGAGGGAAAATGTCTGTTTTTCTCCTTTACAATAACTATAAATATTTGAAGAGTATAAATGCTGAAGCACAGAAGCACAAGGGGAGTAATGTGATGGGATTACTAAAGTGAAAATTCAGATTGGATGAGTATTAGAAAAAGTGATTGACAGTGAGAATAGATTATGTAGTAGAGCACTTTCCCAAAGGTATCAGTAAAAGGCCTGTCTCAGTCTTCACTGAGATGCTTCAGAGTAGATTGTATAAAGAAGCAAAAGCTATTCTGCAGGGAAACATCCTGTTCTTGGAGAGCTGTGCCGGAGGACTTAATAGATTTGCTACAAGTCATTTCTGTGAATCATTTAGAGATGTGTTACGGATTTTTTTCTCATTGAAAGTAGTTTTATAACATTTCCCACTTACCCCACTCAGTGGATCATAGTGAGTTTGTGTTCTTCACAGACTTAGTAAATCAATATCCCATAATAGTATTTTACATACATTATTCATTACACTTTTGTGAAATAGAACGTTTTAAAGAAGAGGAGGAGATAGGGGAGTGTGAAAGATGTAGGATGTTTGTGTTCTGGCATAGGGAGTGTTTGAGGAGGCAATTCTGGAAGTTTACAGACCCAGTGAAGAGACTTCAGTGTGACCTCAGTTTCATTCCTTACTCCAAGTATTTTTCTTCCTACGTTCTAAGATTCGTAAGCATTCTGGATATTAATATTGTCTTAAAATGTACAACTTGGAAGGATACAAAGGAAATGCACACAGAAGGTATTAGGAGTATACTTCCTTAAAGGAAATGACCTTCAGAAAGGGTACTTTGTCTCCTAGATACTAACAGTATTTTTCCAAGGACTTTCTTTGCATGGGCCCAAGCTGGACAGAATCAAAGGAGGCTGGGGAGTGTAGAGGCCTAGAAAAGTGGGCTGTCACAGACAGTTTTTCAAGAATTTCAAGTGAATTCCTCTTTAATGCATGTTATGTTCTGAATATTTACCCTTTGAAACACCAGTAGGAGGGACACCTATTTGATACTGAATAGCTCTTGGTGTTCACAAACTTCTGGTGTAGGTCTGCTGCTGTGGAGGCTGGAAATGATGTGTGTTATCGATTATCTATTATTCCTTTCTGCTTTTAAGAACTATATAAGAGGAAAAAATTAAAAGTACTCGTGGATGCCTTTTGGTCCCTTGATGTGCACTTGAGCAACATCATTGGTGGTGTGCCTACTTGTTTCCATGCCCTTTTCCCCCTCTTCTTTTTAGTCTGCCCATGCAGAGATGCCAGATCTTGGAAATGACTGAGCCTCTATATGGGGTGTTTCAAATAATTACCATAAGGAGCAGTATGTTCCTTTTCATTAACACAATTCTTATGGAGAGTGCTCATTTTGTGTTCCAAAGATGGAAAAATAAATTTTAATCTGCCTCCCTTCTTGTCCCATGTGCCCAGTGTGCATATGTTTTTCAGATAATACAAGGTGCAGGTCAACCACTGCTGTGTTCATAAATATTCATACCTATATAGATGGGGGGAAAAAATAAGTGACAGGTTAGCATAAATTAAATATTCAGCACAACTCAGCAACTTCAGGATTAAAATGGAAATATGCAAGATACAGGAAAAGCTGTTCCAAGAAAATGTTTGAAAAGAAAATACTCCTCTGTATTTCATCTGTCACTATATTTGGTAAAAAAAAAAAAAAAAAAAAAAAAAAAAGGGATGTTTTGCTCTGTATGAGATAAGGCAAATGAAAAAGATTGCAAAATGCAGATTGGATTTCGAGAGCCAGCCAATAAACTGACAAAAGTAGCTGGAACCTGGCAGGAAGATTTTGATGAGTCTTGTTCCTCCAGAATCATAGAACAGAAAGTCTCAAAATGTCTTTTTCCTGGACATTGTAAAACTGCAAACCTTGTTTCTTTAGTCAAGATTCTTCCTTACTGGAAATACTAATCTTTTTAAGATCATATAATCCAAAACTGTGAGTGAGCAGATTTGTTCTGTGCTTTTTCAGTTTTCTGCTTTTAGGGACACTTGCAAACTTCACTGAGTTCAGAAAGCAGTATGTCCTAATATTGTAAAGACAGAATATTGAAAAGGAATATTTATTTACGAAATGGAATTCTAAGATTCTCTTTTAATTTAGACTGTTTTAAGACAAGAGTTAGACCATCTAATTACTGTTTGTGCTATAAAATCTATACTGTTCTATAGGAAAAAGACCCTAAAAACAAATGTTCTCCTTCCAAAAGAACCAGGCAATTTCATATGTATAAAATCTACTGAGGACTGAGGTGCTTCTTTGCCATTTAGATGGTGCGTGTTTTCAAAGTTTTAACTGGATAGCTTGAAAGTAATAATGAGACAAGGATTATTTCTTTACTTCTCAGATAGTAAAGATTAAATATATGCTTTAAAACATTTTAATGAACAAGATTTGTAGAAGTATAAAAATCTGTGTGTCCTTATAGAGCCAATCCTGATATCATCTATTTGTCAAACTAAAAACATAGCTATTCTTTGACTTTTTTGGAATTTTTTGCAATATGTTAAAATAAAAATGGATGTTAAAAAATAAACCTAACCCAGTTACTAAGTCAATTACATAAATATCTTAGTGTTCTAGTGTGCTCAAAAGGGCATATACTTTCATTCTAAAGTCCATAGTCAGTTTTTCAGGCATTTGCAGCTCTAGATAGGTTTCCCATCCAAAAACAAATGCTTATTTTGATATCAACTGAGAATCGTAGCTTGTACAAATTTATTTTTTTTACTTACACGTACAGCTCAGGTATCTTCAAAGTTACACATTATAAGGTTATGCCTATGAAGAGAACTATAAAACAAATTGAAAATAACAGATGACTTATGTGGTCACCTAAGTATTTGAGTTCAACCAAATTACCGGCACATTTGACACCCTAAATTTTTGCAGAAATACTTCTTTTGTATCTATGTTTAGGTGTTCCATTCTTTTCAATTTCAAGAATTGAAATGTTGATATAATCAAGCTGATAAGCTGATCATTGTTATTTCAGCTAAATAAATATAGCAGAGATGAACAGGACCACATTTTTGGTTGGTTTTTTTTCCCCTGACCTAAGAAATAAATAAAAAATACTTGGTACATTAAGGTGTCTTGTAAATTGGTCCCAGTTTAGCAGTAGGAACCTATGATGCAATTCTTTATGCCAATGATGCAGTTGAAAAAGATAGTTTTGCAATCTCTAATTCAATTATGAAGTAAATGTCAAACTTAGCTAAGTAATGGTTAAGAACAGATACTCCAAGTTTAAATAAATCACTTTAATCAGTATGCCATCCTTTCTTTTCATATAGGCTCAGAGGAAGTTGTTAGGAAGCATAAGACTTGCCCAGTTCGTCATTCCTGTGAGACAGACTTAGAAATGACTTACAGCAAAAATCATAACATGAGACTACTCTATCTGTTGAGTCAGATTATTAATATCAGGGCCTGCTAGGAATTTTAGTTCCCAAGCTTGTCTTTTGAGAGCATATTGCCATACTCAGCTAGGGGACAGTGCTGAGAGGTCAGAGGTGGAGGAATGTAAAAAATATCCTTTGGTGGTTAACTGGTTATAATTTTTTGCTTTTTGTAAGGTTAGATACATTTCTGTCAAAGTGAATTCCATGAGGAAAACGAGACATTTTAAAATTTCCAATTTAGAACCTTTGTCATCTTAATTTTTACTGGTTTGTTTTTAAATATTCTTTCATTGTTTGAAAGAAAGCTTGAAATTTAAAATAGAAATTAGAGAATCCACTGTAAAGAAAGTGAGTAACTCTTCAAACCATCTCTTTATAGTTCAATATGGAAAAAAAATAATCTGAATAACACAGAATTATTTTTTTTCTAAAAATTTAAAAGTACCATAGTATGGTTGTGTTCATCCCTTCAGTTCATCCCTTCCTTTCTTATTTAAATTTGTTTGGATTCTAGAGAGAGGGCCATATTTTCAAAAGAATACTTGACTGTTTGATTAAGGTCTTTAAGGATCTTTGTGCATACTGAGTATCCAGATGTACTCTTTAAGCACTGTTCATGTTTTGTTCTTGGGAACTAAATCTGTCACTTCTAC
>NW_016690343.1:792107-892693 GCF_001604755.1 Lepidothrix coronata | reverse complement strand
TACATATTGGTAGCAGCACTGAAATGTTCAAGAAAAAGGTGGCACAAAAAAGCAGAACTTGTACTTTTAAGATTCTCCTTTTTAAGTGGAAGCTTTCAGGAGATGCTGGGGTGGGACACCTGTTCATATTTTGTAAAGCAGTCATTTATCAGTGGTGTATGTCCTCCTTGGTAACACAGAAAGAATCCTTCATAAAGAGGAAGAGAATACAACAGAAATAACATGAGCAGGTCAGGTTTCACGAGACCAAATTATTAACATCAAGGTTTCTGAGCACAATGTGCCTCCTGTCAGCCTTTTGGTATTTTTCACCTTTGTGAACCACCCGTTTGAAAGCCTAACATTTCCAGAGACTGGATGATGCCATGGATCTGACACCAGCCCAAGGAGAGAGGGTGTGCCCTTCTGGTTTCTGCTGACATCATACAGATACACAGGGTAGCATTTAGTCTCATGGCCTGGTATTATTTATTGGTATATACTAGAATTAATACCTTATATAGATATTTTTACCTTATATAGATATTTTTATATGTACCTTATATTAGATATTTTCTAGATATTATACCTTAAATAGATATTTTTTCACATTATTTATCATATATAGATTTTATTCAAATCTGGTTTTCAGTCAGAATGAGACTACTCAATTTATTTTCTGTTGAAAGGCAATGCTTTTCTTCTTTATGGGTACAGTAATCATGAGTCCCATACTGCAGAGTTTTACCTGCTTATCTGTTATCTACTCCTGAATTAAAGTTTTTATTAGTCATCATCAACTTCTTGCTAAATAATTTTGAATCAACCTTTATATAGTAGGCTTTCTCACTACCTTTAACCAGTACATGGTCACTTCAGTACAAGGCCCCACTATAGAGAGCAGAATCTTGAAAGTAATTTTGGCAAACTTTTCCAAAGAAAATGAATGCTGCAACTCTTTGCATAATCTCATATTGTTTTTTGGAATGGAGTTACACTGAAATGAACATGAGCAATAGTTGCTAGTATAGGTGTGGCTACCTAAATTCTTTATTTAGATTTCATGTATTCCCTTTATGATTTTTTAATACATGTATAATTCAGCACATGTCATATGTAGTCCCAAGAAAGTATTTTAGCAAAAATAGAAAATCATTTTTTGCCTGATGTTTTTTCCGAGGAAAAGCCTGTTTTCCTCCCACTTTTCTGAAGTGGTATTTCAAAATATGCTTTATATTTAAAGTAGCTTCGAGTTGAAGTGTTTATTTGAAATGAAAACCAAAAAATCTCAAACATCTAAAGGTGAAAACAAATGTCAGAACATTGCTGAGCCATTCAATTGATGTACACAATGACATGGGGAAGCGAGAAATGTGTAATTGCACTGTCTACCCTTGACTCAGAATTAGTACACTTCACAGATATTTTCCAAAAAACCACTGTGAGGTGTATTTATTGTGGCAGACACATAATAAAAAGTATTTTAGGAAACATATCATATTTGCAGAACAATACACTTTTAAAAGTTTGCATATGTGTTAGATTGCAATAAGCAGTAGTAACTTGTGTAAAGGTGCTTGTTGATAGTTCATTTGATGTGGGAAGCTGCTCTTCCTGAATGTAATTGGAAAAACATTGTTGTGGTATTGTGTGTTTTTGCTGATTATCTGTCAAAAGAATTGATTTTGCTTGAGGCCAAGGACCTCTTGTTCGGTGCCAAACCAAAAGTAAATTGTATTGTCTGACATTTCTTTAGCACTAAGCTGACACCAAAGTCTCAGATTCGGAGGTCATCAAGCAGATTCAGACCCTTTAAACACCATACTTAAGTATATATGCTCTGCTGCATTTGCTCACTACAGTGAGATGGCATGTCCTGAAAATCAAATAATACATCCCTCTTCCTTATACTTATAGTGATAATTAATTTGGATTAATTCAGCAAATTTATTTTGGAGGACAGCTATAACCTCAATAAAGTTTATTAGCATGAAGATGGCCCATAGGAAGACTCTGGTTAAAGATGCCTTTAAATATAAAAGAGATGCCTTTAAATATTAAAGAGATGCCTTAGAAATATCCCATCAGTTGATTATTTTCTCGACAATATATGCTTTTAGCCACACATGTTGCACTATACAGAGCATTGTTTGAGGTTGGAAGGGCCCTGCTTTTCCTCTTGCTTCTCTGTGTGAGTACTGTTTCTTCGTTTGTCATTTCGGAAAATACAGGATGTTTAGAGAAGGCATGTGAGCAGAGAATGGAGTGCAAAGGAAAGCAGTGGCAGCAGCCTCGAGGTGTACCTTTCTGTCGTTGAAAAATGGTGAAGGAAAAACTGCCACTGAATAACATGTGGCAGCTTGATACCTTGTGTTGGAATTATAGTGATAACCTTGCCTGTAAAAGTACTACAGGAAACTTAGTCTCCAGTTGTCATAGGTATCTGAGAAGTGAAAGATTGTTTCAAAACGCTGATCTGAAGAGTTACTGACATTGCAGTATTGGAAAGCTAAAAGGATACATTAAAAGGATTCTAAGGATTCATAAGAAATTGTAGGTGAAGGTAGGGAAGAATTTTCCTGAATCTCTTCCGTTCATGGAGTGCCGGTCACTCCAGTAATGAAAGGAAAATTAACAGTGTAGTTAGTGAGTGGAAATTTGATTTTAACTTTAAGTTTTAAAATATTTACCTATCAAGGTAGAACAGAATTGAGCCAACAGATGCATAAATTGTAACTATATTAATATTAAAAAAAAAACACATTAAAAATCAGAGAGCTGTTAAGGTAGCTGGGTACTGTGCTGGGTCTCAGAATTGGAGAAGGAAAGTTTCTGTAGCTTGTCAACAAGTAGCCAAATTCACTGTACCGATAGTCAGCCAAAAGAGCTGAAAGGGAATGATAGTATCTATATGGAAGCTAGCCAGAAGTTCATATAATAGACATGGCAGTTCAGCCTAGGATTAGAGGTCTATTTTCCCCTCACTGGAACAGAAGGTTCTTTCAAACCAGGAATTGGGAAACGGAGATGAGTCCAAAACAGAAAGCAGCCAGAAACACCCTCAGCCAGGAGCTAGCTATTCAGCTAGAGGCAAGAGTAACCTATACAGGTGAGAGAAAAGGGGAAGAAGAAGCCAGTTGGGTATTTATTATTCTGGAGAAGTAATAAGTTAGTAATAAGTTGGCAGCTACTAATAAACTGATGGCAGAGGCTGAAGGAAGGAAGGAAGTAAAGCTAGTGAGGGGTGGAATAAACCTGCCTCATTTCACCAAAGGATATGCAGAATTGACAGTTCCTTCTGTGTGTTTTTAATCATGTCTGATACGGAAAAAAATATTTGTTCAAATATTTCAGATATTCAGTTAGGCATATTACTAACTGAATTTTTTAACAGGGTTTTGTTAGTTTGTCTCCAGAGCACTGACTTCCCAAACCTGGATTGTGTTGGGTTCATTTTAGCTTTCCTCTTTAATTCAAGATTCATTCTTTTTCTCTTTTTGTGACAACTTCTATTTTAACTTGTATAATTCCTACCCTAATGAAAGGTAGCTCAGTTTTTAAGTAAATCTGTCATGTTGCCTTCAGATACATTGGAGTTTAAATTTCTTAGAACACTAATTTTTGCATTTATATTATCTTTTCCTTTTTCCATTTTTTGCTTCTGTATTTTCTGACCTTGAATTTAAAGCTTTCAGTGCTAAAGATTGGTAAAATCTAGCATATAATGAATATTATGCTAAAGAAATAAGGCTTCAACCCTACAATGTTAATAATTGTGTTCTACTTTACAGTACCTCTTTCTTGCAGTCTTTAAAGAGTTCTTTTGCTTGATCTTGGGTAAGAATAGTTAATGGAGAAAGAGAAAAAAATAGCATATTTCTGACTTTGCTGCAGAATTAGTCTTTGGTAACTCTTACTGCACTGTGAAAGATAGAAGAGGAAAAAGCTGAAATCCAGCACAATAATTGAGTTTCCTGTAGACCTTTCTTTTCCCAAAGAGTCATTGGACATAGCATATAATTTGTTTTCTTTTTTAGACCTTATACAATATATAATGCAAAGCTACTTTTCCCTCAAATAATACATTTTGTTTTCCTTTTGGTGATTCTTGTGTCTCTTGTTTTTGTTTCATGACTTATGTCTTGGTAAAGGCTTTATTCTTACTTGGGAGCCAATTGAGCTTCTATGGAAGCAACTTGTTCCTAAACTCTGCAATTTAGATGTTGCCAAGAAATTTCTATGAGTCTTTGCCATGGGAAGTAAAAAAAAAAAAAAAAAAAAAGGGAACTTGAACCCATTTTTTAAAAACAGAAAGCATAGCAACCACAGTCAGAAACATTTAGCTGTCTGGCAGCAAACAGTGGGACATACAAAGAATAACAAAGTAGTCTATTGAAGAGGGAAAAAAAGATCTTCAAAAGACTTGTGGCCACAGCAGGGTGAAAAACATAACAATCCCATTATCAAGGTTGTTAGGAAAAAAAATGTTGATTTTTTTTTTTCTAAGTTCTGCCAATATATCATGTTAAACGATATGCCAGTAACTTAGAACATAAAAAGGTTTCTGGCATCCCCTTTAAATGTCTCTATTCAGACAGTCAAAGTGGGAGAGAAAAGAAACAAACAGTTCTGGGATCTGCATTCAAAACTCCAGCAGAAGAGACTAGTTTGCTTAGAAGGTCAGCTATCACAACTGTATTAATTCTGCAAATAGCTGACATGCAATAAACTGAGGTGACTTTCCCAGCACTGCACAGTGAATCTAAATTCATATTTACAATATATCTGTAACTTTGTTTCTATTAATACTGGGGTTTTTTCTACAACTGTACATATCCATTAACAACTTTTTTTTCTTGCCTTAGAGTAATTAAGGGATCTTCTCTGTATCAAATTGTGTGTTATTTGTTCTTCTGGGGTTTTTTTGGATTGTGTTTTTTGGTTTAGGTTTGCTGGGTTTTTTTCATTCTTTTCACATCGTTATTAGGAGGTAGGATAGTGATGGTTGTCAGTCTACAGTGGACCTTCAAGTGTGTTATTGAATTCATAGTGGAATTCCATATAATTATGCTAATTTTAGCCTGGTTTTGGTACTCAAAATGACCCCCTTTCTAAATGACACCCTACCACCACCACCACACATGCACACGACATCAGGAGAATGAAAAAATTTCACTTGAGGATGAATAAGATCTTCCCTTGGAGCTTTCAATATACCTGTTAATCTCTTCTCTGCGTTCAGATAACAAAGCTGGTTTACAGTGTTGAGTAATCCTAGAGGCTTGAGTAGCTGTTGTTATTCATATTGTGTGCTTTGTAATAATGGCCAGTCTTCGAGAGCGAAGATTTGGGAAAGGTCATTAACCCTTCGAGCCTGCGCAGTGGATTTTTTAGGTGAGACACAGCTTGCGCTGAACTGAGCCCATGTGTGCTTTGACATTTTATTCAAAATGCATCCCATTGCAAACATTTGAACTGGGGCTCCTTAAGTTTTGTGTAAATAGTTTGTAGTTTATTGTGTTCATTGATATATTCATTTTTCATGCTTGAAAACCAACGGAGACATTAGCAAAACGACAAGCCTCCTGTGAGAAACTGACATTCATGGATTAGTTCAAAACCATAGAGCGAATACTGAAAAAAATACTTGATAATTCTTAGTGGTTAGTTTTGCCTTCGGATTTCCGGGGAATGCGGTGCTATGTGCACCAGGTAGTTCTCAACGAGCGTGGAAATTCTAGTGGCTGTTAAAGCAAGCTGATGAAAATTGCCTCAGGCTTCCCATAACGTAAATCTCACTGTTAGACTTTCTGACATCAGCAAGTTATCTCCTGCTGACTCCACTGTGCAGCATAAACCTGTGGGGTAGCAGCACCTACCTGAGCCATTTTGGATGATACTAATCTCCATTTTAGAGAATTAACTGTCATTGTTTGCACTAGGTAATCCAGGTTTTGTGAAAATATAAAAATACTAAAATACTGCTTTATGGTAAGATAAAAATTTATATGATCCAGTTTTTAACAGATTTTGATACTAGATTTATCCACTCATTCAAATTTAAAGAAGCATTTTTCCTCACCTCCCTGTTAAGTAAACAGGCAAGCTCTTTGGAGCAAGATCATAATGGTAGGTGCTCTGAACTCCTGGATTCTCTATGATGCTGCAAATCAGGGGATGTGATTAGCTCCTCGAGGATCATTTTTGGTTTTAATAATATGAAGTAATTTGAAAAAAATGCTTCATAGTAATTTAAAGGATTTTAATCACAGTGATGGAAAAACTGTTGCTGGCAGAGTTGGTCAGTATTCTGAAATATTTGAGGGTAATGCCTTTCTTCACTCACAGTGTTTGATGTGGAAAGGGCTGCACATTGAATTGAAAATGGTGTTGAAATCAGAATTCTTTCACATCTTTTGTGGTTTTCAATCTCATGAGATAGGGTCAGTAGAAAGAACTGTTAGGGTTCTGTTTATTATTTTTTTTAATTTATTTTTATCTTTTAACTTGATAATTGAATGTTTGTATATTTAGAATATGTCCCTAATATGAATTTCTTCTCTTTTCCTTCACCTTTTCTCAAGGTCATTCATAAATTTATATATTGCTGGTTTAATAATGTATTTTCTTTGGCTGCTCTGGTACATTTTTTGTTGTGAAGGCACCAACCATGACCACCGTCAGGGTCTGTAGTGAATACTTGATATGCTTCTGTAGTTCATTGAATGCTAAGGCCCTGGCTTGCAAAAAGCTGTATACATGATATATCTTTGGGAAGCATGAATTAATTTAGGTTATGCTCCAAGATGACCGCAGACCATGTTAAAGAGTGCTGAGCTTAAGGTAATATTCGCTGTCTCATAGCTGGACTTATTTATTAAGACTCAGCACCGTGATATTGCAAGTTACCCAGCATGTGGTTGGCCTAGATGGTAGCAGAGGAAGCTTGTATCTTGATTGTAAAATGGTATATAGTTCTGCCCTCTTAGAAACCAAATTTATTCCTTGCTTTGGATAGCTTGGTTGCAAGTTATGTGGAAATTGCTAATGGCTCCATTTCTCTTGAAAGTTTAGGTGACCTTTTACAGTTTCCAACAATGAGGTAACTATATATTTTAAAGACTGAGGTCTTGAAACTTACTTAATATTAAGAAGAATACAGTGAATAAAAAACAAATTCAAGGTACTCTTAATAGCATGACACAGTTCCCTCGGGACTGGCAGCTTCACATGCAGGAAACTTATATTGTTGCTCAGGTATGAAAGTGAGTGCAAGAGCAAGCAAGTTATTACCAGAGTCAACCCAATAGATGCTTGTAAAGCACATACCAGTGCAAGGATACAGACTGCAGGTTGTGTGGGAGTAAAGGTCAATGGGACTCAAATCCATTCCAAATCACCTTCACTTGACTAATTGTGGATCCATGTCTCTAAAAGAGGGAGAATATACTGAGTTAATACTAAAGAACAATATGTTGTGCACCTCAGATGGGAATAGTGGATGATATAAGCCCTATTAAAAACATGTTTGTCCTTATGTACCCAGAGGGAAAAAAAAAAAAAGGCAAAGTGATTGGATGAGTAAATTATTTGTACCCTAGAGGCTATTACTTCTACAGCATATACCTTCATGAGTTATAAAGCAGATATTCATCTCAGAATTATTCCTTACTGTTCAGTTGTTTTCCACAAATTAACGATGAGTACTTTCTGTGAACATACTGTTTTCCTCCTTTTTGCTGTGGTTCACTGATGGCTGAGTACATTTTTCATGAACAGAGAGAGGGGTAAGAATCTCAGCATAACACTAGGAAATGGGCTCCCAAATGCCAGCTGTGTTCAGTTAATAGTTTACAGTTCTTTTCAGCTATGGTTCATATATTCCTCTTTTAATACTAATTAGCCATGATAATTCAGTTCCAAATTTTCCATTTAGTAAGATTAAAGGAATATAAGCATTCTAAAACATAGAACATAAGCACTCTAAAACTTAGATATAGGCTTTATTTAGTTTCCACGCAATGAATGTAATAATATGCAGTCATTTGCTTCTCGGTAGCCATGGAGTTTCGGTTGTGGAATATGGAAGTTAGAAATTGTATATGCAATATTTAGGGATTCCAAGAATGTTTTGATATAGGTGGCATAAAATATTTGTCTCTCCTATATATTAAGCTACTTGAAGAGTTGGTGACAAGTTACTGAGAAAGCAATTGCTAGTATTCCTGTTTGCACTTTGTCCATTAGGTTCTTGTTCAAAGACAAAATTTATTACAAATTATTGTTTATGAGTTGGCAAATGACTTCAGACTTTAGCCTGCTCAGTTTTTCTAACATGGTTATTAACTCCTAATTTTAATATTCAGTCGACCAGCTTTCATTAATATCAGACAATTTGATTTGTCCATAAACAATAAAATTTCTTTGTACATTTACTCGCCTTGTCCTGGTACCTACTCTTGTTTAGTAGATAATTAAAAAAAGATTTTCTCATATTCTTTGTTGCCTTATTTACTTTCATTGTCATCATATGTGATTTAATTCTGATAAGATCCCACTTGTTCCTTCTTTCTGGTTTGTTTTATCATATCCTCTGGCTACTATTTAATGCTTTTCAGTCTAATCTAGAAAGGTTGTCCCCTGTAACTTCTTGAAATTAAATGAAAGCTATCCAAAATCCCTTTTGCCCTAGAAAGTGGCCAATGTTTTGTGAGACCAGGTATCTCTAAGAAACCTACTATTATGCTGACTTCTTGCTTCATTCTGCTGCCTTTTGGCTTTCTTCACTCTAAAGACAAAAAGTCACACCAAAGGGAGATCACCTGTGTGTGCTTATTCTCTAGTACTCTTCTAAATTCCTTTGCACAGTCTGTGATATCTGAGGTGTTATGGATGTATTTGATAAATGGAAATATGTATCCTTACTCTCTAATATTAAAATTTAGTCCAATTCTATTCACTTCTGAAGTCTTCAGTTGAAGAATGCAACATATTATCTGCCTCTGTGTGGCAGAGTATTATTTCTGCTGTCAGCAATCCACAGTGAGGTTTATCTGTTGTCTTTGGAGACACAGCTCCCATGGAAACAGCATTACTTGCACTCAACTCAGTAATAAAATGAAGAAATAGGCTTATTTATTAGCTATTAGGACACATTTTAATGCAGGAGAATAATTCTGCCGTGTCTTATGCTGAAATTTGCAGCGTGGATAATGACATAATTAAAAAGAACACAATTCTTACAGTAAAAAATTGTCAGTCTATCAATCATTTCTTTAGTGTTCTAGTATCTTTAAACACCATTTTTCGAGAGCAACTATCACTTACGGGGTATGCCATCTCAGATTGGCTGTATGTAGTGTTTTGATTTCTAACAGTAGCACAGTTCTGCAGTGCGTCCCCTGTGTCTTCTGCTTCTGTGTGTCAGAGTGGGTTTAATTTGAGTTCAAACTAGGTCTCAGAGGAAATGAATCTGGAAGCTCTATCCTGAGTGTTCAGTAAGCACTTTCTAACCAATAATAGGGGTGTAAGGTCCGAATCAGTGATTGGTCCCCTGAACAGCTTCGAACTACACTGTATAGCTGGAATATTGGATCAGGGGCCAGACATGATCTAGTCCCGAATGGTATAGATCTGTAGATGAAGAAGCCTCAGCACAAAGTGCTTGGTTTTGCTGAGCTGTTGCCTTTTCTTCAAATTGCTTTTTAATGTAGGGCTTAACCTTAGAAAAAGAGAAGGTTTTAGCTTTTGTCGCTCTGGGGTCATAGTCAGCCATTCAGTGGTATTTTAGCTTGAGTGTATCATTTACTGAATAATTAAAAATATTGACAAAATACTTGTGCACTCCTTTGGTATTAGGGAGCTTCATTTAAGCAGCCCTTGTATTCTGGATAACTCAGAAATAGCAACAATTTCAGAATATACTAATAAAGACTAGAACCCTGGGAAATGTTTTTATCATGACCGGCTTCTCTGGAGCAAGTGAAAATGTAATTTGAAGCAAGAATATTTGCTGCAGAGGTCAATTGGATTTAAAACTAATATTGTCTTTCATTTTTATCAGAAAAGTCTTCAGTCAGGGAAAATATGTAAGTTGATTTATTTTTTGTCCAATTGAACTGGCTCAAAGATTTCCGTGGTTTTGCCTGTTTTGATCTGTATGACACTAGTTTGCCTATCTTATAGCTTCATGGATACCATGAACACTGTTTTTCCTCAGCCCCAAGGACAAACTGAAAAGATGTTAATTTATGAGATATCTGACCTTGGTACATTTTCTGTGCGTGAACAGAAGAGTTATGACAGTGACAAAGGGTTTTAGAGGAAGAAGAAATCCTATACTTCTCTACGGTAGCAGAATGGCTGTGCAAAGAGGGTTTTTAGGTAATCAAGGCCACACAAGCTAATTTGCAACTCATAGTATAAATTACGTGTAGATTCTTTCAGATTGTTAGAATTAACTCTAGGGATATTTTTAGAGCAACTTTGTTTGGTTTAATGAAAACAATTATTAAATCATTAGTCAATGAAAATACTTATTAATTTTGTGTGTATGTAACTTATCATATTCATATATCATCATTATTATCCTTTAAATAATGTGCCTGTTCAGGATTATATCTGTTTGGTTAAAATGGTCAGGTTTCTTTGAGTAACTTCTCTGCTTTGCTTGCAGGTTGTATATAAAAATAATGACGTCAGGTTGGAGTTATCTCGACTTGCCAAGCAAGGAGATCCTAAAATGAAGATTCACGGGGTTGTAGCATTTAAATGTGAGAATGTTGCAACCTTAGATCCAATCACATTTGAAACACCAGAGTCATTCATCTCTTTGCCAAAGTGGAATGCCAAGAAAACAGGCTCAATATCATTTGATTTTCGTACAACTGAGCCAAATGGCCTAATTCTTTTCAGTCATGGGAAACCAAGGCACCAAAAAGATGCCAAACATCCACAGATGGTGAAAGTTGATTTTTTTGCCATCGAGATGCTTGATGGACACCTCTACCTGCTGTTAGACATGGGATCAGGTACTATAAAAATAAAAGCCTTGCAGAAGAAGGTGAATGATGGTGAATGGTACCATGTGGATTTTCAACGGGATGGACGGTCAGGTAAGTTTCTTTATTTAACATTCAGTATTTTTTTCCTTTTGTATCTGAGGGAATACAGGGTACATACTAATGTTGTCACAATAAGAGTTGTGCATCATCTGAAAAGTAAGGGAAATAAAAGAAGTCATTATTGTCAGGTACCAGAATACACTAATTTGCTGAGTAAAATATCTTATGTTAACATTATTGGGTAATCAAGTACTTAATCTTGCAAATAAGTATGTTCTGTACTTGAAAAACCAATCGTAATCTCCCTCTGTGCTTGCTTACACCAAATAGCTGAAGTGGCAAATTTCAACTATGAAAATAAAGCAAAAAAAGGATTACTGAAATTAATCTCCAACACAGGGAATAGCTGGCCTACAGAAACAACACCGAACTTCCAATCGTGTCAGCAGGTCTCAGCATAATTAAATGATATGCTAATGAATGGCTAACAACACATATCAGCAGAAATGAAAATAATTGCCATGCTGCATTCTGTCAGTATGATTCATATTCTGTAGTAGTTTACTCAAAAAATGACCTCACCAAAAAGGGTAAAAATAAAGAATTCATAAACTCTTCCTAATGCTACTGAAATCTAATATGGCATAAAATGCTTTTAACTAGTGAAATTGTCATGTTTCAGCTGCATCTTATCTTGAGTATATATCTTGACTTAAGCAAATAATCAATATACATTAATTGAAGGACAGATCTCTTCTAAGGTATCTTTCCTGTAGTTCATGCCAAGATTAGGGGAGGAAGGAAGTGGTGAATGTAATGAATCTGTAATTCTGTCCATCAAAGAATTTTTTGATTAGTATTGGTATTGTCTGAAGTTTATTTATACTCTGAAATTGAGTGTTAAAAAATGTAAATTCCTTTTGGATTTTGTGGGGTTTCCCCCACTTTCTTCCTTCTGGTGGCTCCTTTTCCATAACTTGCATTTACAATTTCCTTCTGAGAGCTTAACCACAAATGAGTTATTATTTTATGACTTATTTTCTTATCATCCACAAATCAGATTTCAGATCAAGCAAATCTTAGGTGCAGGTTTAAATTGAAGATTTTAGTCACACCTATGCTGAAAATCAGATCAAATTCAATTGACCTGCCCTACAATTATGAAAAATAATTATTTGATTCATTGGCTGTGCAGCTTCAAATTCTAATTTTAAAGTATTTGATTTTATTATTATGTTATCTCAGTTGCTATTTACATTTCTTGAGGTTAAAAAGAAACAACCAAACAATCAACCAAACAAAGAAAATCCAACAAAAACCCCAGACAAACAAGAAAAAGAACCCTAACCAAACAAGAAAACATAACTTCTCAACATCCTCAGTTGGGATGGAGTATCCAGCAGTTATATTATTTATACTACAATCTTCATTTCAGAATTCCTTTTTAAGTGCTGTTTCAGTGATTCATATGACACAGTAAATCCTGTAATAATCATGCCTGTGGGACTCTGCTGAAAGCAAAGTTTATTCTTACATCCAAAGCCAACAGAACTATACAGAAAAGAAATAAATGCATAGCAATTGTTTACATTTGAAGATGTGTTCTACACTTTCATTGCTTCACAAAAAATGTTGTTCACAAGTGCCATTAAGAGAGTTTAGGGCATACTTTAGTTTTTAGAACTGTTGATGGACATCAGCAAGAATGTAGACTTATTTTAGGAAACAAACAAACCTGGTGATCAGGATTGCAGGATATTTTGAAGTAGAATTATAAATAACCAAATTAATCCATCTGCTGACTTGCCTGTGATTCAGATTGGTGAAATTTATTTACCCTGTCACTCTTGAAAACTGACTGTAATACCTATTCACTCTCAACCAATGAACTATTACCAGGAATACTTGATAAAATATGTAGGCTTATGGATTGACAAACTGAGTTTTTAGCTGCAATCTGAACCAGACATCAACATTTTTCTATTATTCTAATACATACAACAATACAGCAGGAGAAGTACCAATAACACCAGCAATGCCATTATTTTTTTGGATGAGAATATTGACTGAGTAGAATCATGACCATGTGATTTAACCAAGTTAAATGACTGCCTAGCAATTAAAATAAATAAGGAACTATATGTTCTTTTTTTCTTCTGTTTGGATCAGGAAGTTCTGATGTGTTATGTGTTTAGATTAGTTCTTCATGACTTATAGAATCATAGAATCATAGAATGTTAGGAGTTGGAGGGGATCTTAAAATCATCTAGTCCCAACTCCCCCTGCCATGGACAGGGACACCTCCCACTAGATCAGGTTGCTTCAAGGCCTTATCCAACCTGGCCTTGAACACTGACAAGGTTGGTGCATCCACAACCTCCCTGGGCAACCTCTTACAGTATCTCACCACCCTCACAGTAAAGACTTTCTTTCTAATATTCAGCCTGATTTTCTCCTCTTTCGGTTTGTACCCTTTCCTCCTTGTCCTATCACTACAGTTTGTGATGAAGAGTCCATCTCCAGCCTCCCTGTAAGCCCCCTTCAGAAACTGGAGTGTTGCTATGAGGTCTCCACACAACCTTCTCTTCTCCAGGCTGAGCAGCCCCAACCTTTTCAGCCTGTCCTTATAGGAGAGTTGCTCCAGTCCACTTATCAACTTTGTGGCCCTCCTCTGGACTTGCTCCAACAGTTCATGTCCTTCTTTTGTTGGGGACACCAGAATTGTATGCAGTACTCCAGGTGGGGTATCACAAGAGCAGAGTAGAGGGGGAGAATCACCTCCTTCAACCTGTTGCCCACGCCGCTTGGCTTTTTGGGCTGTGAGCACACACTGCCAGCTCATATTGAGTTTCTCATGAACCATCACCACCAAGTCCTTCTCCGCAGGGCTGCTCTCAATCACTTCTCTGCCGAGCCTGTAGGTGTGCCTGAGATTGCCATGACTCAAGTGTAGGACTTTACACTTTGCTTTGTTGAATTTTATGAGGTTCACACAGGCCCACCTCTCAAGCCTGTCAAGGTCCCTCTGCATGGCATCCCTTCCCTCCAGCGTGCCAACTGCACCCCACAGCTTGGTGTCATCAGTGAGCTTGCTGAGGGTGCCCTCGATCCCAGAGTACTGGCACAAGCACCAGCCTCTGAGGGACACCACCCATCACTGGTCTCCACATGGACAATGATCACCTGACCACAACTCTTTGTGTGACCATCCAGCCAGTTCTTTATCGACCAAGTGGTCCATCCATCAAGTCCACGTCTCTCCAACTTAGAGACCAGGGTGTCATGCAGGACAGTGTCAAATGCTTTGCACAAGTCTGGGCAGATGATGTCAGTTGCTCTGCCCCATCTACAAGTGCTGTAGCCCTGTCTGAGAAGGTCACCAGATTTGTCAGGTATGATTTCCCCTTTGTAAAGCCATGATGGCTGTTACCAATCATATCTTTGTTTTCCATGCGCCTTAGCACAGTTTCCACAAGAATCCACTCCATTATCTTGCCTAGCACAGAGGTGAGACTGACTGGTGTGTAATTCTCTGGGTTCTCCACTTTCCACTTTTTAAAAATGAGGGTTATATTTCCCTTTTTCCAGTTATCAGAGACTTCACCTGACTGCCACGATTTTTCAGAAATGCTGGATAGTGATTTAGTAACTTTGTTTGGCAGCTCTCTCAGGACCTGCAGATGCATCTCATCGGATTCCATGGACTTCTGCATATTTGGGTTCCTTAGCTAGTCTCAAATCTTATCCTGTCCTGCAGTGGGCTTAGTGTCTTTGTTCTCCCAGTCCCTGCATTTGCCTTTCTCAACTTGGGCAGCATGGCTGGAGTGTATGCCATTGATGACTGAGGCATAGAAGTCATTGAAAGCCTCAGCCTTCTCTTCATCCATGGTAGCCAGGTCTCCTGTTTCCTTCTGGAGAGGACCCACATTATTCCTAGTCTTTCTTGTATTTGTAACAGAAGCCCTTCCTGTCATCCTTGGTGTCCCTTGCCAGACTCAATTTTAACTGGGCCTTGGCTATCCCATCCAATTTCCCTGTATTCCTCCAAGGCCACCTGTCCTCATTTGCACATTCTGAAACCTTTTTTTTTTTCTCTGAGTTCACTCAGCAGCTCCTTATAGATCAATAATGGTGTCCTGGCATTTTTTACCTGATTTCCTCCTTGTTGGGATGCATCTCTCCTTAGCTTGGAGGAAATGACCCTTGAATATCAGCCAGTATTCTTGGGGCCCTCTGCCCTCCAGGGCTCTTTCCTATAGGACTCTGCTGAGTAGGTCCTTGAAGAGGGCAAATTCTGCTCTCCTGAAGTCCAGGGCAGTGAGCTTGCTCTGCACCCTCCTCACTGGCCTGAGGATCGCAAACTCCACCAACTTGTGTTCACAACTCCATCATCTCTTGGAGTTATGTATCTCATTATGCATGTTGGTGTGTTTTCTCCATGAATAATAAAATTTACTTTACTATTTCAGGATGCTTTTTGGTTTCTTTCCTGTAGACCAAACCAAACATATTGGAAAACACATGATTATTTTTCACTTGCGTACCTTCAGAATTTTTATACGAGTGAATGAATATACCTTGTATAGAAAAAAAGTTGTTTTTCAGAGACTTTCTTGTTGCTGTTGACAGCATACTTCCCTAGCTATCAAACATAAAGGAAGAGATTCTTCTGTCAATGAATAAATAGCTCAAATAAACTGCAGTTTGTTTGTTTGTTTGTTTTTAATGACATTCGGTGTCTTGAAACCTTTTGCTCCTAGCCCTTAAATCCAATGTAGAGTGGTTCCCTCTGATAGTGGAATGCTGTGACATTTCTCAAGGAGCTTTGCTAATTTCCTTGACTTTCATATTAGCTGGATCAGCAAGTACTAGATTTATTTTTCATTCTTTGCTCTCTTCCAGACTCGCAGTCACAGTGAGCATCCACTCTAAACTACTGACTTTGCCATTGCCTGTCTGGGCCTGCAGTGAAGGAGGGGAGGAAGATATAGGGAATGAGAACACACTTTTAAATTGTAACTATCTGGGCTCTATTCTCTAGCAATTCTGCCAATCTCCTCAGATTTTGAGAGCTACAAGAAAGAGGGAAGAGATGACGCCTTTTAATTTCCTTTTGATGAAGGAACTTTTGACCTATTATTCTTACAGAAATTTTTCAGCCTAGAGTCCCATTCTGTTGCCTGTACAACTTACTCTGAGTGCTTTCTTACCTAAAAAGCAGTCATTTGGTAAGAAGGAGCTCCTGAGACCATATTTTCCAGGGTTAAGTAAAAGATTTCATACCTTCTCCACTGTTCCATCTTTCTTGCTAGGTAGGCAGCAGAGGACACAACGTGGTTCCCAACTGCTGTGTCCTGTCAAATAGGCTGAGTTTCTTCCCAGTACTCCTGAACTGTATATCCTGAATTCCTGCAAAAGACAGTAGCTTCATAGCTGTTTCACATGTGCCCTGTCTTGGCCATGGGATGTATGCTGTGGTCACAGTCCTCATCACAGCTATTATATTGTGCTTTAGCTCACAAGATGTAAAGTGTATTTAGAATTAATACCTTGCTCCTATTTTTACACTGTTTCTTTAAAGGTAAATGTTTTTCCTGGGCACAAAAAGCAACTAAATAGGCTACATCAGATAAGCAGAGAGATCAGAATAGTTGTAGTAGCTCTACTTGCAATCTTCATATTTAAATGATCAGGATTGAGAAAAGGTTTAGAAATAAGATTTAGTTTCTTGTACACAGTCTTATGAAAAAGTAAATTGCTGAGATAATGAATATGATTGGAGAGGCTCATTAACTCATACCTAAGGGAAATGTTTGTCTGTTCTGCTCTTAACAGTACTGCTAATTCTGCAGAAAAAGAATGGGAAAAAACCCCAAAAGCATAAACTAAATAAAATCCAACCACGAAGCAGCTGTAAAGGTCTTTGTTCACAGTGTTTCTTGCGACACAGTAGAAATAGGTTTAATAACTGCTTTCTGAGACTTAAGTGTTATTTAAATTTTTTTTAAACTGGTTACCATATTCAAAGATAACCTTGCACGTGTTGGTTTTTTTTAAATAACCACCATTTATCCTCTGGAAATCATTATTACAAAGTGAAATCAGAGAGGAATCTTACTTTTCTTGTCAACCTCTAACTGTGTAGGGCAGTGTAAAACGGAATGTATCAGAATGTATTCATAGGTAGGTAGCATTCAAGGGCTAAGTCACTGGAATTTTGAACTAAAGTTAGAATTTCAGCCTGAATACCAGAAATTATTCCTAAAGTATGTAATTAGAGCTTAACTATAATCAGTATCTCACTGTAAGTAGTACTTTGTTGATATCAATTACATGTATTGTGTTATAGGTTCTTTTTTTTTACGTGTACACTTCTATATATTGCTTCCCACATGTTTTCAAACTTTTAAGAACTGCTAGATTTACGTGTTTCTATTTCAACAAATGTTAATAGTTTGTGTATTTGGGAGAATGGGTTTATATTGAATTTTAAGGAAAATTCTTCCAATGATCCACTTAGTGTTTTTCATTTATTCATAAGCTTATAGTAAAATCGAGATGGGTGACCTTGAGAGGTCCAATATTTTATCTCTCCAATGAAAGTAGTGATAGTGTACTTGTGTAAGTCTTGACAGGTGTTGAGTCACCTCCAGCAGTCACAACCTTCCCACGTAATCATTCATAAGCTGAATAATTTTCTATGCACAAAACCCCATTTTTTTCCATCATTTTCTTGTCCATAGCAGGCACAAAATACACCACACATTTTTCCCCTATGTCATATTTCTATAATACTTAGGATCTGAATATTAGAATCATAGAATCATAGAATCAGCTGGGTTGGAAGGGACCTCTGAGATCATCAAGTTCAACTCTTGATCCAACACCACTGTGGTTACTAGACCATGGCACTAAGTGCCACACCCAGTCTTATCTCAAAAACCTCCAGGGACAGAGAATCCACCACCTCCCTGGACAGCCCATTCCAATGCCTGATTACCCTCTCTGTAAAGAATTTCTCCCTAATATCCAACCTAAACCTCCCCTGGCACAGCTTAAGACCATGCCCTCTTGTCTTACTGAGAGCTGCCTGGGAGGCAGATTATGTCAGTCTCTGGTTTAGAGACTAAGAAACACCAGCTTCTTCCTATCCTTATTATGTCATGTTCTGTAACTATGGGTCATTTTTATTACCATCTTCTGCAGTCTCCTTGACTGATCTACATCTTTCTCAGAGTTCAAGATAAAACTTTACCAATGCCCAGTAAAGCGGCACAATAGGCTTCTCTATAACTCCCAATATATTTCCCATTTTGATCATATGTGGATTATTTTTGACTTATATTGTAGACTCTTCCTTTGAAGGACTGCTCACTAATCAGTTGTCCTTTAAGTCAATAATTTTTGCCGAAGCCCATAATTTCATTAGTTTTTCTCAAACTGCTTTTCCAATACCTAAAGAAATTTCTGAATCTTTAAATTGCACTGTGTTCTTGGGTAAAACAGATACTCTGCAGAATCAGAGTATCCATGGGTCATCCAGGACCCTTAAATTTATGTCCAATTTCTGAAGATTAGAAATGCTACTGTTTTTTTAGAGTCTAAAGGTAGATCATGACTTCCCAGACTCAATAAGTCACTCCACTTGTCTTTTTAGTCATTCCCTTTTTCTTCTTTCAGGCTGGAAAAATCACATACTATCAGCATTTTTCCATTTCTTCCTTATTCTGATAGAAATACAGACAATATTTCCTACTTTGACTGTTAAAAAACTTTGCAAGGAAGCTGCATGTTTCCTGACAGGCATTATTGCCTCAGTGTTGCTCTTTTCAAAGAAACAGTTACTGATCTGATTATGGGTGCTGTTATGCTAGGTAGTATGCAAAGATGGAACTTTTAGGATGGTTCTTACTACAGAGTTGTTACAATTTAAGGTTATAGTTTTCTCTTGAGTGGCCAGTGCTCCTCTGAATCTGCTACTTCCTGGTAATATCTGTTGTCTCTAGGTTATTTTGTAAAATGAGATGTGTCCCATTTTTTCCACTTGTCAAACTTGACAATTCTGTCTTGAGAAGGATTGATGTTGCAGTGTCTTTACAGGGTGATTTACTAACCTTTTCTTGTACTGGGATAGGTGTTCCTTTTTCTGAAGATTTCTCTTAGAGGAGATTAGAGTTTAATTGAATGTCTGCTTAAGGAGACTTTCTCCCTGAAAAGAACCCCCTTTTTCAGTGATAGGGAGATGTTCTTTCCCTCTTGCATTCCAGAGAAAAGCTGCCCCTGTGGGCATATCCCTGCAATGTGGACAGATAAAACAGATGTTACAGGCAGGCACAGGAGAGAAGACAAGGAAGGAAAGGGGCTGGAAGAAAACAGGACTTTGTGTCTTTTTCAGGCCCAGCACTGCTTTGCTTGATTCTTTTTTGATTCTTTCCACTGCCTTGGCATTTTGGGGGGATACCTGTGTGTATCTTACTCTATACCACATAAGAAATTTGTATGCTCCATTAGCTTTCCTTCTTTCTGCTTCTGTGGAAAGTGATGTCTTCACATTCATAAGCAGGAACATCCAAGTGAATTGGAACACACTGGTGATTTGACAAAACAATTCCTTTTAATCTGCCTATAATTCCCAGAGAAAGTACAATTGAAATCTTTCAAAGGGGATGTGCATTACAGTCCCCAGTTTCTGAGATAGCATCTGCCATTGTCATGAGGTCCAACTTGAGATGTCTTCCATAGAAATTAAAATTTCCCTTAAGAAAGAAGACAGGCTTTAAAAAAAAACCAACAACAAACCCAAAACAACACAGGATGAAAACCAACCAACCAACCAAAGAAAAATCCCCAAAACAACCTCACCAAGATGACACAGCACCCTCTAATTCTGTCACAGCTCTGGATGCACTGTGAATCCAAAAGTCCAAAAGTGCTAGTAGACTCGGTTTTTTTTTTTTTTCTTTCTGCAGGCCCATGTTCTATGAACTTGAGTTCTACATTTAATTTTAGGATACTTACAAGACCCTGTAATTCTACTGTATTTTGGAATAGTTTTCTTATTTCCCCTTATTTTTCTTGGAATGTTTTCACCTGCATTTACAAAGCAATTAGTGAATAAAGTTTGCATTACCTGTCAGAGATACATAAAAGGTAATTTGGATATCAAGAGCAGTGATGGCTGTACAATTGCCTGGACATGCTATTACAAGTTCAGCTGGAAAGTAGGACAACTTGGTAACTGAGAGCATGAACCTCTTGGTGCCCAGGCATAGGTTGTCTGCTCTTAGATAGACTATAGCCTATCTATATTATAATCTTAGTTCTTGTTAGACAGTGTGCTATGTGATATTTTGTTCAAGCTTCTACATAACAGCTTTGGGTCTTCTGAAGGTGCTATGTGCCTTAGTGTAGCTCTCAAAAGAATTAAGTAGAGATAACTTACAGTATTTTGGTTGAAGATAATGCACACACTATGGCAGTTAGTTGGAATGTCATGAATATGTCCAGCAGTAAATTGGAGATAGTCTAGATGTGTCATAGTGGTTTCGTGGCCTTCTAAAACATGAAAAAGATGCACAGAGGAGTTGTTGCCTGTCATGTTTTTCTACCCATAGTCATTAGATGCTATGATTGCACTAAGATTTTAGAGCAATTCTCCCAGGTCATATTTTATGGAGTTTCATTTATTGGGAAGGTGAAAAGTTCATTTATTTAAGAAGCTGTTGCTAACTATTCAAAATAATATTTAAGCTGTCTTTGGGGTAATCCTTTATGACATACTGAAGAAAAATTTCCCACTTCAATCTATCACTTAACTATAATTCACAATCACCAGAGTGTAGTGGTGATCTACAGTTCCCTTTATCATTCACCTTTCTAAGCCTTCTGTGCTTCCAAAGCTTCCACTTGGAACACCATGTAATGTTGCAGCTGCACTGGTGGAGATTTACCTGTCTTTTCTTATGCACTCAAAGTAATCAGGTAAAGGATTCCTAGAAGTTGTCTTGAATATCTTGAAAATATAAATGCCTTTGTCCAATAGAAAACAGCATTACTCGCATTCATGAGCTTGAGGTTGGAGGCTGCAGCTGAGTTAACTTGTGTGGGTGCATAAGTGGGTGCTGCCTGAACACAGGTTTAAAGTATTTGGTCCTAAAATAGCATGTACAGCAACAGATGGGAGCAAGTCAGCAATACCAGTAAGAAATACTGAGGACAAATATGATTTATGTTTACAGCATCTTTATTTTTTTTTGGAAGGAGAAATGATCTCTTGTCTGTTAGCAGTCCTTCTTGATGCCCAGGATGCTCTCAGAAAAGTTAGCTATCTTGGTTTGACAGGTCATTCACAGGTGTCCTTGTTTGATGCACCTGATTAATAAGATCAAATCTCAAAGTGTTTATGCTTGCATGCCTGAGGTCAAATCTATAGCAAGTGTTCCATAGGAGTGCCAAGTTCCACTTCAAGAATCTGAGCAGTAATACAAATTTTTAGAGTTAGCAAAACATAATAATCTTATCAGTTTTCAACAGATGGAGGTTGGGAAGAAAAAGAATCTTGTCTCAACATGCCTATTTCTTACAGTTAAGACTGAAAGTTCATTTTTACATCTGTGTGATTATTCAACTCACACAGAAAACTTTTCTGATAATACATAAAAGGGAAAACTGACCACATCCTTATTCTTTAAATGTCCTTATAAAGATGCAAAAATGCTATGCAAACCTTTGTTTTATCTTTTTAGATCTCTTCTGATAGTAGGGAGACTGTTTGTAGTGGTATCCGGCCCTTCTAAAATCCAAATGTCCCAAGTCTCATGTGGAAGTTGGACCACCTGAGATCTTTACTCCAAAGACCTTTCACTAAAGATCCAGATTCTTTAGTTATTCATTCTGCATTGTTGAAGTTAACCAATTGAAACAACAAAAGAACAGAAAGAACATAGCTTCCACAAGAGTCCGTAGCTAAAAGAGAAGCCTAAATTTTAGGATATATCCAAGTAGGAGAATGATCTTTTTCTGACCTTCCTTTGCTTAAAACTCATATTTTAGTATGCATGCTCTAAAAAAATCTGAATGTCTTATTCCTGTGCACAACTATCACAGCGGAAGCATTTTTGATAATTGGTGTTATCTTGTGGAATCTCTTCCAGGTTAACATTGGAGGTAGTGAATCATGTTAGTTTTGTATATATGTGTATGATAAATTCATTGTGGTAAATATGATTCTTCAGTGTCTTGTCATCATTTATACACTTTTAATGGCATGTTCAGAAGATAAGTGTTACATGATATGACTGGTACATTATAGTAATCTGGTGACCTATATAATGTTTTGATTTATATTTTGTTTGCTTTTGCACTCCCATAGAATGGTAAGGAGTCACTTCTGTGAAGATCTACATGAAGATTTTGTTTTCAAGTGATTTTACTTAGCAATAAAATTAAATTGGATTGACATAAGTATGTTCTGTGACTTCATGTATAAAATTTGTTTTTCTGCTTATTCAAACTGTAAAAATTGAATACCTCATTGTTTTTAAAAAGTATAACCAAAAAGAATCTTTGCAGTTGATTACAGTTTTTTTAGTCAGACACTTTGTAGAAAGAGAACTCTATTTTAGGTTTAATTTTGTTTATTTAATTTTTAAATTTAAATCAAATAGATACTTCTGATTTCCTGAAGGTCTATATACATCTTCTCTCCCTCTGTTTGTAACATGCACACATTTCGAGGTAAGTGCCAGAGGCATTGATTTTCACTCTAGGAGCACATCACTACCTTCTTAATGATTGCCTCCCTGGAAGCTGATGAGAGTATTTTCCTCCTGCACTTAAAGAAAAAAGTCTTATCCAAAGCCCACTGAAAGTGGTGAGAGTCTTTTAAAAATACTGTGCCTTTGGATCCAACCCAAAGACACAGATATGCCTCCCAGGTTACAACCTATCAAGGCAACCTCACCCTTAATGCTTTGAAATGCATATGAGGTAGTGAAGATTTTGTTGTTGTTGTTGTTGCACAATGAGGATACTTCTGAAAATAACTCTCAACTGCATTCCCCCTTCCCCTATAAGATTGATAAGGTGATTTTGGCTGGATTTTTTTGATATTGTGATCCTGTAGTATTGTGCATAAATGTTTTTTCTCATAATTCACTTCCTGACAGTATTTGTACTCCATTGGAATTAAAATAGTGAAGTGTATTTATGATTCTATAGATGTACAAATAGAATAGCTGTACTTCACTTATAGCTGTTTGTGACGTGCAGATGAATGAGTAAAAAAGCAGAACCAAAATCTTTTAAATGTCTTGAAAATCATGCATTTTGTTGTCTTTTCAGGGACCATATCTGTGAACACATTACGTACACCATATACTGCACCAGGGGAAAGTGAAATCCTTGACTTGGATGATGACTTATATCTTGGAGGCTTACCAGAAAATAAAGCAGGCCTCGTCTTCCCAACAGAGGTGTGGACAGCACTTCTCAATTATGGATACGTCGGCTGCATTAGAGATTTATTTATTGATGGTCAAAGCAAAGATATTCGACAGATGGCTGAAATTCAAAGCACAGCTGGAGTAAAACCCTCATGCTCAAGAGAAACTGCAAAACCTTGCCTTAGCAACCCCTGTAAAAACAATGGTGTGTGCAGGGATGGGTGGAACAGATATGTTTGTGATTGCTCTGGCACGGGCTACCTCGGCAGATCGTGCGAAAGAGGTAGGTTCCAGAGATAACTGGAATGCAGAGATAACTGCATTTCTGTTTTACAGAATCCTGCACAATGATTAAAAGTGGTAAACTGACTGAGGCAAAAAAAACCATCCTGTTTTTTATTTGATATGAGATGGAGCCCTGCTCCGGACTGAAAGGAACAACTCTAGAGGAAGGATCTTAGGGGAGACTCTAAGATGCATGAGGAAGTATTAGTTGCCTATGACAGAGAGTCAGTATTGCTGAATGTTTCGTAGAAAATTCCTCCTTTTTCTCTCATCATACATTGCTGAGTTCTGAAAAGCTTTGTAAAAGCAATTTTAAACAGTATTGCATGGCTATAAGGGTCACATTCCAATTCCAAATGGAGGTCTTGTTCTCTGCCTATTTATGTCAATATCAGTCTGTAATTAAATTTACTTTTGAATTCCACAGTATCACTTAAATCTGTGACCAGAACTTCATCCATGAGTCAAAGCTGAAGAATCAGTGTAGGAACTGATATTTCTTACCTAACTCTTTTTAAAAGGATCCTAGTACCCAAGAAAACTGTTTCTAGTTATCTTAAATCTCTGAGTATCCCTCTTGCCTAGAAAAGGTAACAGTGAAGTTGACAAATGCCATTTATTTTATTGAAAAGGGGGATAGTGGCAAGGAAGGCAGATGTTGAAATTAGTTAACAGGTAGAAAATCCTGTAATTAATTTAAAATTATGGAGTGTGCTAACAAAAGATTTAATGTAAGTAGGCAAATAATAAAAAAGTGTAGTTAATATTTTAGGTTTTTATTTTTATTCTTATTGCAATAGAAAATGTGTCAATGGTAGAAGTTTTATTTTTTCATCTCACATTTGACAAAGTACAGATTCTCTTCAACCTGAAATCTAAACCTAAAGTTTATTGACTGGAAAGGTAAATTTTTTTCATCTAATTTGATTATTTTTTCTAGCTAGTCAGATGAATCAAAAATATTTTCTTTAAAAACAAAACCCTAATGAATATTTCAAAGTTGTATGTAAATAGATACGTGCATTTATGTAGTATTAATACCGCGATATTACAAGCATTTGCAAGAAAATTCTCCGATTTTTCTCGATTTTTTCCTGTCTTATTTTCTGACAATTTATGCCTTTGGCTCATGGCCAGTTATTCTGAGCTCTCCAGATTGTTGTTACTGGTGGAGTGGAGCTGGCAGAGGGCACAGCCGAGCTGCCTGAGCATCCCCGAAGCCTTCGGTTAAACATGGCTGGTGTACCACCCTGTGGCCAAACTCTCCTATTACATAGGGCACAAGCGAAAACCGGATTTGCGTTTTTTTCCAATGAAAAGCCGGAAAACATGTGCGTTAGAGACATAAACACGCGCAGATCTGCAAAGAACTTCAAAGCAGGCTTCATCATAACAATTTACCATAAATATATTGGGCAGGTGGTGATACTTTATATAGAAAACGTTGTCTTTTTTATTTCCCATGCCTTATTTTCAGTCACTGTCCAGTTTAAGGCTTCATTTTCCCGGTGCATGCCCCCAGTGGGAATGGTGGCACTATAGTGGTGGTGTTGGCTTCTCTACAATAATATTTGGTTCTTGTCCAACAGAAAAATGTGCGGCAGTTCAGCAGTATGGGATCATTTCGTGCTCTTGGGTTTCCCTCTCCAGAGGAAACTATACTGAAAGGAGATGTCTTCTCAGTAATATTCATATCCCAAATGGTCATGCATTAGTAAGATTATAGCTTTTGGGATTCTGAAAGCGTCGTGCTGGCATCGTACCACACAAAGTTATTATAGCCACTGCCAATGTGCAGTAACTGATAAACTTTTGTATTTGGTGATATAAGCAACACAATTATAATTGTTCAAACTAATTTAAAGAAAATAAGAACCTGTTCATTTCAACAAACAATACAGTTTCACAAAGAAAAGAAAGCTTTATAATAAAATATTGGAGATTAAACAACTGGAATATTTAACATTAAGTCATTAGGGTGTCTTCAGTAAACAAAAGTGTGTAGCTGCTTTTTATTGCCATGATTTATTTTTCGTGCTATTTCCCCTAAAGCAGGAGTGATAACATCCATACTTATCTATACTTGGATGTTTGGTGTACAATACAGAATCTGAAATATTTAGAGTTTATTAGTGCACAAAAACCCTGAAACACCGCTTGGCCTTATTTTAATTTAGGTATACTTAAAATTATATACATACATACATACATATATATATATATGCATGTATATATATATATATGTATATATATAATGTCCATACCCATTTTATCCTTTTGAAAGTTATTCTTGATTTTACTCTGGATTTTCAGTAAGGTTAAACATCAGTATAATCTGTAGATTGGCTTTAGTAGATTATAGAAACTACAGCAGATGGATGGACAGATGTCACAGCAATATAATTTGGCTTCCTATCTTTCTTTGTAGACCACAGTATGTGACTGCCTCTTGGCAAGGCCTTTTGCAGGTGTATGCTCTTGACTGGATGGCTAGGAACAATGAACAATACTAAAATAATCAAGCACTGATAAGGAAAATTAAGCATGCCAACAAAGATTTATCAAAGTGATATTTCTGAGGGGAAAATATGTTGAAAGTAGAGTGTGTTTAGATGTCCACATTGTGCATGCACAGACACCTGTGTACACACATACCCATTAAAGAAATGTAACTTTCATTCCTTGCATTATATCTGGATGCTTTATAATTTTAAATGAAGAAAAATAAAGGTAATATGATGATATATGGTATGAAGAATCATGTGTTAAAAATATTAGAGCAATTTCATCACTGTCTTAACTGATTGGTCCTGTGTGTTAAAGTTCTAGTACCCCTACAATGTGGCTTAGGACTTCAGTCCTGAAATAATACCAGTGTAGGAATTGGGAGAAACCATTTCAACTTCTATTCACATATTATCTAGTAACAAATCACATATAAATAATTGTTTCTACCAGACTGATGGAAAGATTCCCTATGATTCACTAAGTCTGCAGCTTTGGGCCCAGGTTGACTGAAGTAGCTACCATAGAGAAAACACCAAATGCCTGGGAATAGAATAAAAAATAAATTTCACTCAGTAGCAGCCAATACATATTTGAATACTCACACAATTTCTAGGAGTAAAATGATATATATCGGGGTGTGTTTTCAGGGCACTACTATTGCTCTACTAATACTGGTAAATGAAACAAGATCAGAGAGCAAACCTGAATACTTGATTACACGTGATACAAATTGTTCACATACCTCCTGGAATGACTCTGGACTGCATTGTCTGTCACTTTCTGGGCGAATTTTGTTTGTGATTTTGGAGATAGTAGACACAGAGAGTGATTTTATGCTTTAAAAACAGCTCTGTGGGCTGCAATACAGTCTTCATATTATTGCAGACACTTTGAAATTGAAAAAGCAAGAAAAAATTAATAATTCTCTCTTTGGGACTTCACAGGCATCACAAGAGGTTCAGAGAAAAAAAGATCCTGTTTTATGTATTAAAATATATGCAGTAGGCATCTGTACTCACCAAGCAAGCATCATGTTTTTAAAACAAGACAAACCTGACTGCAAAACTTATGAGAAAGAACACTGAAATTCAAGTACCTAGTCCATACTTCTTTCACTTTAATTTAAATAGGCTGTGAACTGAAGAATAGCATCTGGTTGGAAAATTCTGCCTATGCCTATAAATATCCAGTTCAGTATTTCTGAGGGTAGGAACAGTTGTAGGTAAGTTTCCAGAAGAGTTGGTGCCTCAGTCTCTTGAGCAATTTAGGTAATTGCAGCTCAAGTGAAAATTAAGGTCCTGAATCCCCTCAGGTCAGTACTAGTCTTCGCATGCTTAGTATTAGGCACAGAGATGATTGAAGTGTTGTGTGTGTATATGTATATGTACATGTAGGAAGGAACACTATCTAACCCTGAAGATTTTAATAAGAAAAAAAATTGAAGAAAAAAAATAGAGAAGGGGAACTGACTGGGTTCTTTTTAGGGTTTTGGTTTATTTGGGTGTTTTGGTTGGTTGGTTTTTACTTCAGAAGCAGCAAAGGTTTTAATTGTCAAGTTTATAAAAAATATTAAAGAATGAATGTGTAAAATACCTTTTTATGAATCTTTGTATTATGTATTACTGGTTATTTCTTGTTAGTAACTCTACTGCATACACTTACTTGCTGCCACAGAAAAAGACTGGCAGTGATGTTTAACAAGGATTTTCTTGCTATTTTTCTTTTCAATGCTATGAATCCAGCACTGAAGTGGTAGTAAAACTATTATTCTTTGACGTGTAGACTCTGATTATACAAATGAATAGCAGATTCTGAGCTAAATTTATAGCCTATTATCATTTGATCTAATAATTAAAAGAAAGCTGAACAAGAGAAAAAAGACATTCTGACAATATTTATGTGAGAATATTTAGCCATATAGATTTCAAATAAAGATGAGACAAATACTTCCTTGGAACTAGTTGGTCCAAAGCAAAAAAAAAATAAAAAAAAAATAAAGGGGGCAAAAATTGATACTTAATTTTAGACAAATTGTTCCTTCAAGTTTTGCATAACTGGTGCCTCTCATCATTCAGCTCACCATCTTAGGAACAAGGCCTTGCAAATTAGCAATTCATTCTTGCCAGTTTTGTGTTTGTTTTTACTTTATTTGTTGTTTGGGTTTTGTTTTTTTCTTTCCCTTGTGATACCTTCGTATTCAGAAAGCCTGTGACTTGGAGCTCCCTGTATTGAAAGGAGCTAGTTGACATGAGGGAGATTCCTCCTTGCCCAAAGCTTTTAAGTCATTTGATCTTCTGTTCAGTATCCTTGGTCTGTTCTTGGAACATCTGTTTCCAAAATAATTGGCACAGTCTGGTTTAGGAGGATTGAGTATCTAATCACATCAGGTCTGTTCACCATGATGTTAAATACTCACAGGTCATCTCCAATTAAATTAAGACAGTTCCTTCTCTCCTTTTTCTGTAATTTTCTAAAAAAAACTTGAATAATTATAGGAAAGTTGGCAAATTGTAACAGTGCTGATTCTGACAACTTTCTTTTACATTATCTTAAGATAATTTGTTACCTGCAGACTTCCAGTGTTGCTGAATGTTGGATTTGCTTTGTATATGAAAGCCCTCAATTCTATTAGTGTGGTGGTTTTTAATAGACCATATAAAAAACCTTTTGTGTTCTTTTATATTAGCATGTAACTTTAGCTTTTTTCCTAGAATTCTTTATCTAAATCATATTTATCTTGATAAAGATCTTATGAGCTTTTTATGCAGAGGCTAGACAGCTAGCTATAGGAATGAGTTGTAATATAACTGTAAAATAGACATAGGAATGAGCTCATGACTTTCACTCCCCGCTCCCCTCAAAAGAAAGCAAGGAAGAAACAAACACACAAAAAACCCTAAACCCAAAACCAACAAAGAGAAACCCCAAACAGTCAAAAAGCAAATCACCTTTCTCTGAAAACTCTGACATGAAATCTCTTTTCAGACTGTTGCAAGTATTTAACCTGTTTCACAGAAAAATTTTAGGTTTTGAATATGCTGAAATCATCATTACCTGCGTAGCTAGAAATCATCAAACCTGTCAATGTGTTCTTCTAACCTGTTACATCTAAGGACTTTCACACCAGTATTAGTAATCCCTTTTTTCCAACATCAAACTCTTTTCTCCATATTTGTACTGGGGAGGTCTAAAATTCTTTACACAGGAGAAGGTTGTCCAGAGAAGCTGCAGATGCCCCATCCCTGAAAGTGTTCAAGGCCAGGTTGGATGGAGTTTGAAGCAACCTGGTCTAGTGGAAAGTGGCCCTGCCCATGGCAGGCATTTGGAACTAGATGATCTTTAAGGTTTCTTCCAACCCAAGCCATTTTATGATTCCATTAATGAAAATATCATCTATCATTTTTGCCTCTTAGAGAATTAGTGGAACATTTTGTCCTTCCATGTATCGTGTAGGCTGAAAGTCTTGAAGAGCTTATCTGTCTTTAACAGTATACGAGATGCAATGGAAACAGTTTTGACAAATTTAGTTATGATACTTATTAAACTTAGTACCAATATTATTAGTCTTTGAAAAGTTGGGACCACAATACACCTTTGTTATAGAAAAGTGTCTCCATTATACTGCAGCAAATTGAAGCATAAGGAAGTTTCCCACGAGTGTTCTCTGCTGTCTTCTCTTTCTGCTCATTGCTCATTTGGTCTGTTATTGGGCGAGTAACTAACATTTTATTCAGTGAGTTGAGGTGCCCCTAGAATTGCACCTTTTTATAAGAAAGATTCTGTAGGATTGTGTTTAGATTTCGTCATCTAACACTTCAACCATTTCTGAGATGGAGAGTTTTTGAGTTAAAGAATGGAAGCTAGGAGGTCTCTAGTGAGGTAGTGGTAGGTAAACAATCAGATGTCCATAAAAACAGGGCACATTCAGGTAGTGCATTTTGCCAATTGGGTAGTGATTTTAGTTATGAAGAATGGATAGTTTTGTATGTTTCTGCAGAGCCTACTGGTGGTCTGCCTACTGACTGTTGTGTTTGGGTAAAGGGTGTTACTCTTTCACTGCTCCTTCCACCATGATGTGCCACTGTCAACAACCCTAAGAGCCATTTCCAAAGGCTGTGGTGGTTGACTGGCCACAATGTTTGTTTGTCCTGCAAGAAAGGACTTCCTAACACATTTCCAAAATGCATTTCCTTTGCTTTCTAGGAACCACAGTGTCTCCTTGTGAGCAGAAATGCAGTCTTTTTGCTACCTTCTTGTTACCAGCCTGGAAGCTGGGAAAAGAAGACTTGTGGCTGGTTGCTCTGGGCTCTAACAGACTGTGATTGCTCTGTGTCAGGGCCTCTTGCCGGGAGGGTTTCCTGTAATGTCTGAAAGTGACAGTTATTTGCTCGTCTCGGGGGTTTTAAGATCTTACCCTCAATATGCCAAGTCTAGTCTCAATCCTCTTGTTGAGGCTGTCGTAAGCTTCATGTACCCATTTTTGATTCTATACCACAGGTTTTGTAGTCACGAAGCAATCTGTGCCCCATCCAAACCACGCTGGGCACAGTTACCCATTTTTAGGAGGCTTTTTGCTAACTGGATGATAATTGTAACTGTGGTGGTAGCAGTGCTGATAGGTTTATACATCAAGCATCCTGAGGATGGTTATCTAGGTGAATGACAGACATGGCCTTTTATTAGGCTGTAAGATTTACCTGAATGTGTTTTACTGTCTTTGACCTACTTTGAGTAGTTCAGGCCTAGTTTTTCAAGCATTGCTTTATATGTGATTTTACTGATCTGGTTGGAGATGACTGGGCCATTACAGAGCAATTTAGTTTCTTTAAAAAGCACCAAGATATGCCACTTAAACAAAATAAAACAAGAAAAAAAACTAACAAAAGCCCAAATCCAACTTTGCTTATGTAATAATGAAATGTAATATATAATTTTCTGTGTCGTGCTAAGTAAATACACATTTGCTGTCTTATCTTTAAGGAGTTTCAGTAGACAGAGCATGATTCTTAAACAACTGATTTTCTCCTTTATGTTTTCAGAGGCAACAATTTTAAGCTATGATGGAAGTATGTTTATGAAAATACAGCTCCCTGTTGTGATGCATACAGAGGCCGAAGATGTTTCTTTACGGTTCAGGTCTCAGCGAGCTTATGGCATTTTAATGGCAACAACTTCCAGGGAATCTGCAGATACCCTTCGTTTAGAGTTGGATGCAGGACGAGTTAAGCTAACGGTCAACCTAGGTAACAACCTCTTCCTCCAAGAAATTAACATTTTCTTTACATTTTTCTTTTTGCTTGCAAACATTTATGAAACAGCCTGTTTTAACATTAAAAGTAAACTGAAATGATATATAAACACATGTCAATGCAACATTTGCGTATGTACATACACAAATACATGGCCATTATTATAATTTATTTTGTTTTCTTTTGCATTTTTGTATTCTTTATTTAGTCTTAACATAATCCATCACAATATTTTTGTACTGTTGTGTATTCTAAAAAAAGAAGACAAATTCATCAGTGGTATTTTTGGGCTAAATAATTATTCTTCATTGTGGAAGGCTGTTCTCCTTCCACAATTTCTTCACAGTATCAATTCCACAACGTAAATGTGCAAGCAGAAACAACATGCATGTAGGTCAGTTCAGTTTTACCTGCACCAATTAATGTAAAACATGCAAATATATCAAAGACTTTCTAGTTTCAATACTGGAAACATTGCAATTAGATATTCCCACTGATGGATTTCTCGGTCTCCTTTTTTTAGGTGTCAAATCTATAGTAAATCCATCTTCTCTTTTTTAAACAATTCTGTAGTGGTATTTTTGTAGTATCAAACGATAACACAACCCTTCAATGCCCAAAGACTGCGGCCCTCAGCAAACAGCCTTGTGAACACAGGAGGCACAAGCCCTTTTACAGAAAAAAAATTGGTTTCCTTGTTTAAGGACAAAATGTTAGGGTATGGTTTTCCCTAGTTAAAAAAGAAAAGAAAGAAAGAAATAAAAGCACTTCTGCCACACTTATGAATAAGTCCGAGTCAGGACCTGAAAGAGAACAGAATTATGCTCAGGAAAATGCACATTTCGTGCAGCCATTCCCATTCAGCAGAATCCTGTTTTTAAAGGGAATTAAGTATTTTATTGTTTTAGTTGCCGATAAATGATTTCTAGAAAGCATGGGTGGCGGTGAGAAAATAATCACCCAAACCCTCCACTTCATAAAAGTGTTGCTCACTGAAATACTGTCCTGGTGTTTAGCTATCAGAAGGGAGAAGGAGAAGCACAGGGTATCCCAGTTGACTCTTCCCTTGCAGTCCCCTCCAGTGGGGAGCTGGGGCTGCTGCAGGCCGTGGTGGGGAGGCTCCCTGGTGCTTTCTGTAAAGGGGTGTGCAGGTGCTGCTCCTTGGCTGTTTGCAACCACTTTTCTGATGCGGTTGACGACACATGACAAACTCAGCTATATGGAAACAAAATCTAGGTTTGATGGTATATCTGTTCCTCAAAGGTATAAACCAGGACTAGCTGTAAAATCAAGTAGCGTGGTGTAGAGTTTAGATTTTTTTTTCAGCAATAAATAAATGCAGGTAGCTCAGCAGATGATTGTGGACAGATCAGGTTATTCACTTTATATACAAAACACCAGCCCCTGCCTACTTCTATAGTTTGTGAAAGTAAATAAAAAGTAGACAAATCCATGCCCTAGCAATATTGTTCCTTCCTCTGACACCCCTTTTTTTTCTCTTTTTTTTTTTATTTTTTTTTTTTAGTCAGGCAAGAACATAATCTCAAAATATAAAGAATTCTCTTCATTCTCTAATGAAAGTTTATAAATATGTGACTTTTTTTTTTCCTGTGTGTTAATGTAGCTTTAAAGTAATTACTGTTCATTTCTTAAATCTATACATTAAGGATATGTAAACCCACAAAACCTTATTTGTAGACCTAAGTAATGTTAATACTTAGTTTTTGGAGATAAGCCTTTGAGGTATACTATCCACAAGTTGTCCAAGATGTCTGATTGTGGCCTGGCTTGCTCTATGACCCATTGTGACGGAGCACTTTTTAATTGCACTGAGAGAAATTACCTGTTCTTTCACAGATGGGGAGAAAGTTGCAGCCTGCCTCAGTTAAGCATCTTTGACTTTTAATCCTAATTTTTCACTTAGATTTGTCACCATGTAGCTTTGTTTGAAATTGGCCATTTTTACCCTATTTGTCGTTTCTATTTATAAAGATTTATCGCAGTATATCTGGGTTATAACAGTATGTAAACACTGATGATATGGAGTGGCCATATTTGCATGTGTCTGTCCCCGGAAGGGTGGACTGTGATTTTATTGGATGTCTGCAGCTATTACCTTGAAGGATAAATTTTCATTTTTCATCTATTCTTCCCCATCTAGACTGTATCAGGATTAACTGTAATTCCAGTAAGTGCCTATTCAAACTTTTTAAAATGTTATTCCACCATTATAAAATATGCAAACTAGATGAAAAAGATTGTGGACAGCTCGCAAGCACTCGATAATTTATTAATGAAATGTGATGATTAATTATCATTGTGTAAAAAGTCATCATATACTCTAGCATGTAATTTATGTCCTTCCCATAGGACATAACTTTAGCTAAAATACTAAAAAGTATCCTACAGTTTGTAGACAAACATAGAGGAAATGGTACCTGTAGTACTGTATTATTCTGGATGGGCTATTTTATTTACAGTAGCCATAGAATTTTTGAACCAGCTTTTCTGATAAGCTGTCACACATTTTTTACCCCGTGTCCTCCTTCTAGTTTTCTTGACATTTTGGCTTCAACTTGTGGTGAGACTGTTGGAACATAATTGTTTGTACTACACAAATTTCTATTCATAATCTTCCAAGACAATTAACTATATTTACTGGCTGGTTATAGCACAATTGGTTTTGCTAAATCTTTATGTAAATGTGATACATTGCAATAAGGACATTATTAAGTCTGAAAATAACCATATTTTTTATGATGATTTTTTACACTCTAATCATGTAGAAAAAACCTTAAATTGAACAATTTTTCTCTGTGATATGCATGTTTATGAAACAGAGGGAAACATTTGCCAGATGAATGGACTAAATTTTAACTTCTCTGATATTATTTGGATTAAGAGGCTATATTCTGAAAGGAGAAAAAGGACTGTGATTTTATTTTGAGTCTATGGAATTCCTGAATGGTGTCAACAAAATTATTGATAGTAAGTATGGTAGACTTGAGTTTTGGGTTGTTCTTTTCTTTCCCTTCTTAACAGGTTTTGCAGGCCAGAGGACTGGCTTTATGAAAATAGAAACAAAGCTAAACAACAAACTCCATAGGTGTAATCTGTAGTTGTTAGTAGTTAAAAGACATTAACATAACATTCCTTAATAGTTTTATAACCTACAGAGATAAACAAGGATCTGCAGTTATAATTTGTCATTTGGTAATAGATTTTTCAATTAATGATTTTACAAGACAAAAATACAGCATTTGTATTAAAAAGTAGAATTTTCTTGCAGCAAGTTTTTAATCTAAATCACACCTAAATCCAGACAGACTTTTCAATAGAATAAAGAAAATGCTTGTAGGTACAAAGACATAAAGATAGCTTCCTTATATATTAAAAAATAAAATTAAAAAATAAAAATTTCCTGCTTATAAACACAAATATTTTCTATTGCCACTTACTAAAATGTATAAAATCATGAAAAATCTCAGAAATATTTTGTTGGTCTGCCACAGGACACTAATTTTTTTATACTGATGAAGTCCCAATGAGAAAAAGCTTTCCAAGTGTAAGACAAACAGCTTTTTGAGCTGAAATGTAATGAGATTTCCTGCTGCTTGTAAATTCCTTTTTCCCTAGAAAAGCAATATTGCTTTTTTTCTTAACTTCCTTACTAAAATCAGAAAATCCCTTTGAAAACAGAATTACTAACATAGGGAAAAAACCGAGGAATAAAGCCACAATATAACAGGTGTTTTCATTTTTTTATCTCTTTTGTACTAAACGATGTGTCATAAAAATAAATTTAAATGGTTTCTAGGTTTCATTTTTAAGCAAGTTTTGGATCAAAAGAGAATCTGCAAACACAAAGTAATAAGCCTCCAATTAAGGGGTTGCAAAGATGAGAAATATATGTACTGGATTGAATTAGCAGTTATAAGTTCTTTTTGTTCTCATACAAAAGCAGCATAACCTCTCTACAAAATATCCTCGATATAAAATACTCATAAGTTATTTTTCTTTGCAGTTTGTTTATAGTCTTTTTGTTATTAGAATTGAATTTCGTGATTAGTTCCATCTCCCTTTGGTGCTTGTGTACTGAACAGGGTTTTGTGAGCTTTCAGTACGGTAAGTACTACAATGTTTTCTTATCTGCACTCATTGTGCTTTTTCAACAACCAGATAACATGTCTTAATTTTTAGATTATGAAGAATTACTGCTCTTAGCAGTCCTTAAAAAATGCTTGGTTATTAGGCAATATAATGGGGGTTTGCTTAGAAGTTAGTCATGTTGATGTAACATCAGTGTTGGGACTGCAATATTATTTGTTATACCTAGACTAGTAACAGAGCTAATGTCAGGATGAAGCTATCTGGTTTGAATTTGGAGAGATAGCTTTGGAAAAAGAGTTAAGCTAAACAGAAACAAGCTGGAGAGAAGAAAAAGGAAGATGCGAATGTAAGCACCTTATCCTACTTTGATCTAGTGAATAAAATACTGCACCTCTTCCTCTCATTTTTGCTTGAGTACAGCCTGAAGCCTGTCTTCTGCTCACTACAGATCAAATGAATAACTCTTGTCTCGACAGAGCTAAGATTTTGGTAGCAATTTTTTCCACACTTGATCATGTCTTCACCTTTAGCTATTGTCCTGTCTTGCAGAAGAGGTGGCATTTTGTGGTCTTCCTTTTTTGAAGCACAGAATAGTTCAATATTTCAAATGTTAATCAGATATCAGATCACTACTGAGCTTGTGTCTCATTAATAATCTTATGGAGACTGTTCATGCTGTTTGTATGGAACTGTGTAGCATACTAAATATTTTGTGCTAGGCTGGAAGATTGGTATCCTCATAAAACCTTACACCACTCGAAATTCTGTCATGTCAGTCAGAAAATGCCATTGCTGAAATGTTAGTTTTGTACATCTTTAAATCACCTCATTGTGTTCTTCAGACCTGCAAGCTTACGAAATGAAATTGTCTGTCAGGTAGTGAGATAAATGGTCCTTCTAAACTGCAGGTACATGTAGGTCAATGTTGATGCTGACACTAGGAGAAAGGGGAAAACTTATTTTATGAACAGAAATAGCTGCTATGGTTTCAGTATTAATGTTCATTGGCTGAGGAACTAATTTAAAAATAAGACTGCAGTGAACTCTATTGGTTTAAATTGCATGAATGCACAGCATTTTTTGGCATTAGTCATTCTGTAAAAACTAAGTTGATGGCTGTACAGCTCCTATATATTATATACAAAACTGATGAGCTAATCCTTAAAAATTGCCTAAGAATAAAGTATTAAAAAAAAAATAAAAAATCCAAACCAATTCTCCGTTTCAATGAGAGAAGTAATTGTTACCCTTTAATTGCAAACTATAAAGCATTAATTATAAATAGCAGTGAGTCCTGTTGAACTGAATGGGATTTTCCCCTAGTATTTCTTAAAGACAGAACTTCATCCCATAAAATTTGCATTACAGTTCAATAACAGTTTCTAAATGATTTGTGAACAAATACAGGTGTGCTACATTTCCCTATTTTTCACTGCTGCAATGTTAAGGGCTAATATCTTGACTTAATTTAAATTCCATTTTTTTCCCAGTTTTAGTGCTTCCAAAACATTAGAACCTGAAAAAATCCAAGTACCCGTAGCTCTAAAGGCTGCTGGTTTTATTATGCAATATACTTTTTGCTTTATCACAGGCACGTGCAGTCCTACATATTATTTCATCTTTCGGGTTTTGAGCATTTTTTATTATATTGTGTTGCTGTAATTTCTGAAAATAAATTGTCTATATTTTTATAAGAGTCAGCAGAGTAGGGCTGTAGGGGTTTTATTAATTGAGGCTGTATACCATTAGTAATTTTAACTGGTAAATAGCTGACTCTCATTTCTCAATCTGATACTTTTGCTCAATATGAAAACATACAGGATAATAGTTTTTTGAATGCTGCTGTGAAAGATTGCTCAACTAGTGGTAAACAGTGCAGGAGAGATTTAGGTCAGTTTTCTAGTACACAGTTTTGCTTCTGTAGGCAATAATTCATAGAGAAATCATGCTGAATTCAGTTACACTCAAATGTAGGACTGTCATAAGAAATCGTTATGAATTGCAGAATGCTAGGGAGTAGAGAGTACTGTCATAGTATACATGTATACAATTCCCCAGGGAATGTGTGAACCAGCCATGCTGGCTGGGTGTCCACCTTTTTCAATTAAGAAGAGTATCCTGGGCTTTGAGGATTTTCTGCTTGTTCTTCCAGTGAAGTGCCCTTTCACAGATTGTATTTATATGCATCTCTCCTTCTTTTGTCAATCTACTTATTCATCCATTCTCTATATCATTTATTTTTCTTCACATTTTTATTTTCTCATTCAACTTCATTTCTCTGTTCTTCTCTATAATCCATAATCTTTTTTCCTTGTTTTCTATGTTCATCTTTTAAAACTTTCCTGTTCTGAAGATGTACAGATTACAGATGATTAAATTATTCTGTTTGGCATATGCAACATCTGTTACTGAAGCATTTCTTTCTTGTCAAAGTATTCTACAAATCCAGGACATGACAAGAGGCTCTGTCAGATTATTGGTAAATAAGAGGAAAACTGTATATATTAAAGAACCAACAATAGTGTTCAATTACAGTATATTTTCAGTTTGCACATGAATTTTAAGCAGCAGAAAAATCTTAAATGAAGACTATACACCCTTTTGAAAGCTGCTGCTTGTAAAACTGCATTTTACTGCGAACTCCACAATCTTCAGCTGTGCTCTTACGATATTCCAAAATCTACTATGATAAGCAAATCGTTCATACATTCCCATGTATTAACTTCTTACTATCTGGTGAAAAGAATTATTAGAATATACTATTTGCTCCGTTTTTGCTGTTATTTGCAGTAGAAAATTATTAAAATTATAGAATTTTGTAGCTCCACACAAAATGTAAGATTTTGTATTTGGCCTATTTTCTTACACAGTGCTTATGAATGGGGTGAGAGTTTGATATTTTTGGCATTAGGTCTGTCTGACAGTTTACTAAAAATATATAATAGAGCTTTACCATAGAGAACATGCAGCAAATCAGCAGGATACTTTCACTGGAAGTTCAGTGAGGGACTCCCCTCTGATGATGGCATAAAATTTGAAATAATTATAAATAATTATTCTGAAATTTTACCTGTACTTTGCAGATTTAGAACAGGAAGTCATTGGACTCCTCATTCAGCAATATGAGTTTAAAGGCCCCTTTTCACATAATTTCCTGAAAAACAGGGTCTACTGCTGTGCCACAAAACTGAAAACGTACATGGCCTTTTTCAATCAAATTCTGATTACAATCTACTAGTTGCTAACAGAAAATATGCAAAAAAAGGAAAACTGCTTCTTTACTCAGGAACTCTCACTGGAGTTCTCAGTACTGAAGCTGTACGAATACCACCCTGTATCTTGTTTTAGGCACTGTGTTGTGAAGCAAAGTTGAAAACAGCTCAGCCAGGAAAAAAGTTCAGGTTTGAAAGCAAAACCTGTGTAAACATAATCAGGAGGGCTAAAGTAATTAAGGGATAGAACATAATTTTTTCTGTACAGTCACAAAAGCCAGTTATGAACGATGCTTCTGATTTCTCATTCTCTGTTAAATATAGAGTGAAAGCTCATCACATTAATTGGCTTACTGGGGGAGTGGTGGCAAAGCCATTCACCTCCTCCTGCAATCTCCTTGTCCACCTGCTCTGGAGAAAAGTAGTAGCTGTTTGCCCTCACTTGTAATCTTGGGAGCATCCAGGGCAAGGTCTACGATTTGGTTTTAATGAAAACTCAGGAATATGCAGTGGGTATTTTCCCAGGTGCTGACAGATGTTAACACTCAAAAATATTTCTGAGAAAGTGCTCTCCACTCCTTGAAAGGTAGGAGTGACTTAGCTAGGAATGTAAAGGGAACCAGCAGGGCCACTGCTGATCATTTTTCAAATGCTTGCATACCATTCTTTGGGTTTTTGCTGCAGAATTTCATCTGCCTCTTAAAAAAATTTTCATGTACTTTAAAAATTGTGTTCTTCTAACTGTCTTCCTGTCTGCTGGTCCTGCTCTTACATTGCCAATTGCTTTGCTACCAGCACAAATGCTCAAGTGTCTAGGCGGTGAATTTGACTAAAGTGACCCATTAACAAAATTGTTAATTGTTAACTTCCTGCAGTTTTCTGACACCTGTTGTAGAATAAAACAGGATATGGGGGAGGCAGGAATGGTGCAGGGACAGCAGAAAAATAACCTCTGGTAAAGAGAGTCGACTGTTTTTTTTCAGCAACACAGACTTATGCTGTCCCAAAGTGAATTAATTTGGCCTACATCTAAGCAAGAACATCCTGGGAAAGTGCGTGTTATTTACAGAAAGACGGAAACATCACTTCTTGAGATATGGAATGCTTTAGCTGTACCAGTTAAGGAAGTGATCTTTTAGACAACTGAAGGGAAATGTTGGAAAGGCTTTTGGGTAAATATGTGTACCTTCAGTTCTGTATATCTCAATTATTCTTTTCTCCTGAATTTGGCTCAAAAAACAAGCTGTAAGTTGAACCTAGGAAATATCTGAGGCCCAGTTTTAGGGAGTTTCAGGCATGAGGAAAAGTCATGGAGTATCATGAAGAGCACACATATTAGGAGGTGCCAACTGAGGGGATGCTGTGCTTTTTGACCATTCACGTAAGATAAGCTTTGCCTTTTTGTGAAATTTCATATGGATATAGTTTGTCTTGAGAGAGGACTCTCAGAAAGTAACAGTGAAGGCACATTGGACTTCTGAGTGTGAGCTCTCTCACATGGTGATTGAGAAAGTCAGTCTTGTGATATACTGATTTCTCAGTTTTGGTAAACACAGAAATCTTACAGGGAAATACTGAAGTTATCTGAAAGGCTGCCATTTTTATCTCTTCCTTTTGCAGTTGTTAAGAGAAAAAGAAACAAACAAAGGGGGAAAAAAATAAGCTTATTATAAAGAAATCTTTAGAAGAGTCTTGCACATATTTTTCAGTGCCAGTGGTGAGGTCCCTGTTCTTTTCTAGCTCAGGCCTAAACCTGCTTATCTGAGGCATGGGAGACAATTATCATATTAACACAGCAAACAAAAGCTCAAACCTTCATTAAAGTGAAAATAAATGCTTTAGATATGCTGGCTGACCATTAAAGTGTCTATCATGTTTACTTTCTCCCTACTGACAAAGCTTTCAAGGTCGGCTGCTGGGGACTGAAGGCTTTGCTCTATCAGTGCTTCCAGCCTACGTGAAGGACAGCAATAAAGTTTATTTCTGTGCCTGCATTCTACTTGCTGCTTATAAAACCTCATCTGTGTTTGCTCTTTCTTAGCTAACAGAGGGGAAAATTGCCATTAGTCTTTTGGCAGACTGTCAATAAAATAGCATTTCAAGTTTTCTTGCTAGAAAACAGATGTTTTCCTTTTTTCTGTGTATACTTCTTTCCTTTCTTTTCACTCTTTTATCTGTCTGATTTTTATCTTTTTAAGTCCCACATTCTACTCATGGTACTTTAAAGATAGAACTGATTTAACAGGGGCCTCAGTAATCAAATATATAATAGTAGTATATCTGTGGCTTTCTCAAGGTACAGCAGTGTGCTCTGCAATAGCCACAGTAAAAAAGGCAACAGTAAAAACTTAAATATATGATTATTTAAGTAAATTTGAAAATACATACAGTAAGGCTAGTTGCCCTAATTGGTGGTGAAAAATCATTAGATTAACTTTCGGATAAAGACTTGCTTTTTTAGCACTACCACATAAATATTTTCAGAAACTTACTTTAAGATTGATGAAAAATAGTAGAGCTTCTATTTGTGATATTTTGGTGGATACTTTAATTTTTGCCATGCCAGGTACAGATAGTTGTCAGTTTAGTGCATATGTGGGGCTATATTACATATCAGCTGGCTCTGAGCTTTGGTATGCTGCCAAGGTTTTACAAGCAGAGCCCAAGGGAATGGTCTGGAATGGCCTGAAGTTGTTCCCTCTGATCCTTCAGCCTAAACTCTTAAAGGAGAGCAGGGAGCAGAAGATCATCTAAAATACTAAATATGACAAGAGGACTCTTGGAGGGTAGGAAGCAGAGATTGCTGCAAGCATGTAGCCTCTCATTTTACCAATAGGGACAAAGCAGCCTCCAGGATGTGCTAGATCTATAAGAATAGATTTTCTTGAATTAATAGATACTGATTTATATGCAAGGGAGTTGTGTGTGTTTAGCTCATACTGGTCCTATAAAATCTTTCATAAAAGGACTTTTCAGAAGAAGTAGACTAGACCTTTTAAATATTTTAATGGGAAGAAGCAGTTGAAAGCAACTTTTTCATGTATAGCAGGTCCTAAAGTTCTCTTATTTTACTTTTATGTTTTTCTCATTCAGCTTTTGAGAAGCAAGATGACTTAATCAAATTTCAGGACTGGTGATTTACATTATCCTCACAATTTTTTTCTGTGACAGAAAGTGGGCGTTACAGTCAAATCTTGTAGGGGTAATGAGGAATGCTGTTCTAATCAGTAATAGCAAAGCAATTGAATACTATTTTCTTCAGGAGAAGAATATATAAAAACTAATGTAATGTCATTCATATTGGTGAACTGGGCTGCAATGGCAGTCATTTCACAGTAAAACTCTGCTTTATTGCTCGCTAAAACTGGTCCCACAGGAATCTCTACTAACTTATTCAAAAATGATTGAGAAATGAAGAGGAATACTGAGATGATATTATTTGCAAATGCAATGAGATTATTTAGGAAACTCAAATGAAGTGCTATACGTGAGGGTTTTCTGAAAGGTTTCAAAATGCTGCATGACTGGGCGGTAAAATGGTAGGTGGAATTAAATATGTACAAAGTAATGCATGCTAGAAAAAATAATCTCAATTATGCAAGTACAGCAATGGAGTCTTAGCACTGAGCTGAAGAAATTGTGCAGTCATTGTAAATAGCTCTTGTAAAACAGTTCAGTGCTCAGAAGTGACCAGGAATCCCAATGGATATTCATAGCTATGGGGTTCCTGTAAGACCAGAACAGAAAGCAGCATTATGCTATTATGCAGTCATTGTTTCTCTGCTTCTTGAAAACTGTGTGTGTGTTTAGTTCCAGTTCCTCATGATTAGCTTAAATAGGAAGAATACAGGTCACTGCAACAGGGAGGATTACAAATATGGATTAGCTTTCCCACATGGAGCAGCTAGGCAAGCTAGGAAAAAATAATGCTTGAGAGAATATGGATTTTTATAAATATAAAATTATACAGCCATAAGAAGCAGCAGGAAGTTGATAGTTTGATGATTTTTTTTTTAATTAAATGGAAATATGTCAAGGACTTTCTGTGATGAGGCAGTTTCTGTAGTTCCAGTAGTCCCAAACAAGTCTGTCCCTGGAAGCTGTGACTGTTAGTGATTCCTACAGAGCCATCCTGCTTTTCCATGCTGCTCTTGAAAGTATAGTGCTGAACTAGCTGGTCTTATGCACCATTTCCCCTATTACTTTGCACCTTCTTTTCCTAATGCTTTTATCATGAGTTTATACCCTGTATTCAGAGCAAACAGGAAATTAATTAAGTTGACCTTTCCTATGTACTAAGCATTATGAATAAGGTCTTTGACTTAGTACTAAGACCTTTCTGGCAAGAAATTTTGGTCTCTAGCTCTTTGTAAAGAAAGTCATTTTTGGCATTCACTATTAAGAAAAAATAACAGTAATTCAGTTGATAATGTTTCTAAATTTATACACAGATTAAAAATACTTTCAGTCTTAACGTAAAAATACCTTTCTTTTCACAGTTTTTTTGCATTGTTTCTTAGGGCTCTCTGTTTCTTTTATAAAATGCTCTTGTGATGAACCTTTATAAATATGTTTGTGGAAAACATTTAGAAGTGCTTATAAATGAAACTTCTATGGAGAAATACTCCAGTCTTTCTATTACAATATTACAATTTGAAGAGTTATTTTCAGTGGATAGAAAGTTATGGGGTTTTTTCCAAAAAAGTCTGTGTAAAAAGATACTAAAATCATTACTGGTTTAGTTCAGAAAGCATTTAAATGCATTAAGAAAATGCATAGGACTGTTCTTCCAAATGCAATGCCTTACTAAATCAGTGGCCCTGTGCTTATCTTGAAAACTTTTCAAGGAAAACCAAACAAATTGCCATCTCTCTGCAGGTAGATACTGTTTTTCTGATCAATACATCACATACTCACAGACATCATTCTGACCTAATATATACTTGTAAAAAATTCATTCAGTACATGTTTGTGTTTATTTTTTTAATAAAATGGGTATACACGAGTAAGAAACAGGGGAGAGGGAAACAGTATCAAAGAGTGAAGTTTGAATGGGATGTCTGGTTCAAACTAACAGAGCTAGTGAATATTGCAGTAGGTCTAACACATGTTGAGGTGAATTGCCAAGTTTCTTCCTGTCCCTCTCATAATAAATAGACATTATGAATAGAACATTTCTACATTATTAAAAAAGTGCAATTAATTTCAGTGAGAGTCAGATCTGATCCTATTTCTCAGTTTTCTGTGATTAGGAGAGCCAAACTGCTTAGGGAAAGATTGACTACCTTTTCTTCAAAGAAAGAAAGAAAAAAGGGAGGAAATGAAAAGGGTGGCACATTAAAATTTTGCATAAATTAAAACTATTTTGATACATTTGTATATTTGTTCTGCTGGAAATCTGGACTAAATCCCTAGCAAGTAATTATCTTACTCTTTAAAATTAAGATCAGTGAAATGTGATTATAGACAGTTGGGAACAGTACAAGAGCATAGAGTTTTTGTCTTTTTCATATGCAGTACAGAAGCTGAGTTATCTGCCTATTTGCATAAATACAAGTTCACAAAACATGGTTTCTGAGTCATCTGTGGCATTTTGACAGCCCCTCCTTTACTGCATCTGTAAAAAACTCATTGTATAAGTATTTATTAGTTTTAGCTGTATGACTGTTTCAGAAAGGTGGGCTATTTTATAGTTTCTTCGCTTCTCTGCAGCAAGTCATCACTTCATAAGTTCAATCTTGATGAAAAAGTCTAGCAAGCACTTAGCTACAACATTATTCTTCATTAATGTTATAAGAACAGTAATTCATTTTTCAATGTGCTTTTTTTGAAGAGCTGATAACATTAAAAACACCTACCCAGTGCATGTCACTGATGAGCAGTTTCTTGTATTAAAAGCACTTACTCTGTATCTAGCACATTTTGCATTTATGTCTATTAAAATGCATGAAACATCTATCATAACATTTTAAGCACTCAGTAGCTTATTACTGGAACCACATAACTGCTTCCTTATTATCTCTTCTTGACAATAACTTTAATGAATTATATTCAGGTAGCTGTTAAAATTTCCATCCAAACATATTACTTTTTTGGATGACATGTCAAGAGGTTAACTTATGCTCCCTTCCAGCTGATTTCTAGGCCTCAATCCATCAGACAAGTCACTTCAAAGGAGATATTATTCTGTTGAGTTGAGACATCAAGATAAAGTTGGCTTTCTGAGATGCAGTCCCCTTTGGGAAATGTGCAAAGAATTCTTCAGCAGTTATTTGTCTAGGCAGTCTTGAAGCAACAAGACACAAGATGAAGACCAAGACATGGAACGAGGAAAAGCAATTAAAGAAAAAAGGAAGCTGTGGTTCTTGTAGCTATAGTAATTCTTTGGTATTATTTCTCATGATTTTATATTCTTTGAGATTTTTCTCCAAGGAGCGAAGCACATCTATGTAGAAATAACATTTCATTAGTTAGAAGTTCCTCTCTGTCTCCGCACATTGTTTTTCTCACTAATAGTAAGATCTGTCTGAAGAAGAAAGAACAAATAGGTAAGTCAAAATTCCATCTTTCACTCACATGCTTTACGTTTCACTGTTTACGTGTGACTTGTGGAAATTGGATCAGAAGTGAAAATAACAAGCATAGTTAGTATGCTCACTGACATTTAAGGAATTTTAGTTTTACTAAAATTTGAGCACTATAGTTGTTGAGTATAGGTGAAAAATACCTGATGAATTTGTGTTGTGGTTACTGCTATACTTTGAATTGTCTCTGCAGTTTTTGCTACATATAACATTTCAGCAGTTTGAAAGCAAGTATGCTGTTTCCTAGGAGGGAACGGCTACACCATTCACTCTCGGGGGAAGAAGTATTCTTGCATCTCCAGCTAACATGAGATAGGACACTTATGAAGTCAGGTGACAAGATAATTGGCTGTGAATAAGAGCAGCACTGCCTATAAAAGTCAATTCTTAATTCCCTAAAATTACATAAAGCAAGACACAGAGCATATCTTAACAAAAAGGGCAAGTAGGAACTTTTGTCAAGAAGCTTACTTGTTTTGTTCAAAAAAATTGTCACTCACTGATGCTGAGCACAAACCTTAAGAGATAATAAATGGCACAAGAGCATTGGAGAGATTCTCTTGATGTTGAAATCAATTCCATGTAATAAAATTTAAAAGCCATGTTTTTTTACTCAGGCATGCAAGAGAATACCCATCAAAGATAGTGGAGGCTGTTTATAGAACAGAGATCAACCTTTGTATTCATCTATTTGTAATTTCTGAAAACAATCTGAAATGTCTATTTAGTCCTTCTTGCTTGACTCCTGTCTGTGTAACAGTATCCAAGAATAAGCAGTGTCAAGAAATTATGCTTTTTGATCCATGATGAGTATAAAGATATTTTAAAACACTTATATAATCAAGGATAATAAATCTTTAGACATTATTCTCATTACTCTTAACTAGGCAAAATGTTATCATTCATCATTTTAAATAAAAAAAGAAGAGGATATCAGTGTGAGATTTAGTTGTAACTATTTTGTAACAGCAGTTTTTTGGGATGAAGACACCTGTAAATTAAAAGGAGCTTATTCTTAAAATAAAGTCACAGTCCAAATTCTCTTCTATGCCAGCTAATTACCAATCTGCTTATTCTTAAGTGCACTGCATAAAATATAAGGGTAAAATGAAATATTTAAGTGGTTTTTTTTCTATTATGTTCATTTTGACTAAATATAAAAGTATTTTTTTATCAAAAGGTAAATTATGGATAAGCATACTTAAATTGTGCTTACTTATATTTTAAAATGTACTTCAGAGTTTTGACAGCCATGGTTTTGATATAAATGGGCACAGTCAATGTCAAAGTCAAGCTAATGTGTGATTAAAGTTGTTTCTGGTTTTTTCCTGTTGTCACTTATAATCTAGCCAAAGTACAACAAATTTTCCAATTCTCTCAGCAAAAAGAAAAAAAAAAGTACCTACTCTTTCTTCAAATAATGCTATAAGTTAGGTTATTCTCCCTTCACTGGGTTCAAGTGGAAAGCAGTAACATGGTTCTTCAGGATCAGATGGGTACACGTAGAGATCAGTTTTATTTGTTTCCTGTAGCAGCTGTATGTTTCAGGTTCTTTGTTTATGGCAAACATTTTTTTGAATGACAGCGATTTGTAGAACAGTGATTAAGGTCCAGACTATCAAAGTTATTTAGATAGTCCTCTTACGGTGAAATCCTTCTTTCAAGTCAGAATTTCTCCAGATCTCTTCCGAAGAGACAGCAAATTTCCCCTGGAAACTGAGGCACTGTATTTGAATAGTAACTTCTGGAGATTATGTGTAAGGAAAAGAAGATTGCCAGCTGTATTGCTCTTCACTTCTTTGAAAACTTCGAGACATATTCTTGCTGATTCTAGAAATCCAGGACAGGGAATGTATGTTTCTGCTCTGGTGTTTTGTAGGGTTTGGGACTTTTGGTTCGGGTAGTCAAGACCAGAATTGTAAGTCTGCTGAGGTAAAAATCTAACTCTTCTTTGCAAAGCAGAAAATTAACTTGAATTCATTATAGGATCACTTTTTTTTCTCTTATTTTAAACCACATTTCACAAATCAGTACTATTTACAGAACTCTGAATTTGTACAGAATTATTGAATTTTAGAGACTCTGGATGCCATTAAAGCCATATCTGAACAGTGACTATTTACTTTTAAAAAAAAAACAATGTTGCTTAAAATTGGGGTTTCATGTTAGTACTATTTTACATAGGAGTTCCCAAGTCAGTTTTTATGATTTTCAATCCTATTCCTGTTATAGAAATGGAAAAAAGTAAACACTAGTAACTAGTTGACCTAGCTGTTCTTTCCTCTACCAGTTTTACAAAGATTTGCTAAATTTGTAAAAATTTAGCATGATTCAAGCCACGATATGACCTTACAGACCCACAGAAGCTACACGATCTTTGCAAGAGGACATTTCTTTACTGTCACTAAGTACAAAGTAAATAATTTTGTGCTCAAGTTTGCTTTAAATTAGCATAGAATTGCCATGTATTGAAAGTTCTTGTTCACCTTACCTACAGCAAAGTCAATTGTTGAGTTCAGCATGATTTCTGAAAATTTGTCTCAAAAGGTTCAGCAGTGAGCTGACAAAGAAACAACCATATTTTTCAAGCTCATTGACATTAGTCCACGACTAAAGTCCCTTTAGTTCAGGGCCTTGGGGTAGATTCATAAAACCTTTAGTACCTTTAGCACATTTTCTGATAGTCATGATCCTCAGAGAACAGTACAAAAGAGAAACTACACACTTATTAAAAATATAGAGATCTAGCTGACTTCTGGTTTTAGCTGCTTTTAAAGGATACTTTTCTTTCATTATTTCCAACAAGAAAATTACATGTCCTTAGGACTGTTTGTGCTTCATTTACTTAGATATATGACTTACAAAACTAAATCAAAATGCAGCTAATTTTAAGCCATAAATGTTTTGAGTAATATGTTGAGAAATGTCTCTAACTTGGGTTAGACATTTCATAACTCAGTAACAAAATCAGTTTTATCCTCTCACGTGCTCTGATTTCACATATGGTTGTAATTGCAATTTCAAGACCATTTTTTCAGGAAATATGTTTCAAATTATTATAGACCCAATTATTAACCAGCAAAGCAGACTTCCCAATTTGGAGAGCATGTGTATGTCTTCTACATATGTCTTGTTCTGTCATGGAAGTCTAGAGACCAAGACTTCCAACTCTAAAGTTTACTGCTTTCTGATGTTTTTCTTTCTTTCTCTGTCTTGCTGAAATTGAGTACCAGTCCTTGTTCTATCTGTAGAAAATAGGCTTTCACAAGACAGTGGTTCATCATCAGCACCTTTATTGGTAGAATCCTTAGATTTAATTGATCTAATAGATTATCTATGTTTTGCCCTCCCACCTGGATCCACTGACTCTATTTAGATACTGATGTGTCACCAACAGTTCATATCTCACATTAAAAGAAATTAATTGATGAGTATGTATGATATTACACCTCAGCATAAATAGCTTGCTTAAGGCAAAAGGAAGACAAAGTCAGGAGAGGGGAAATACTGAGCTGCTCAAACCATGGGCAGGGGAAGCAAATTCACAGAACAGAGAGAAAGGAACCATACGAGTGTCTGTAGAAAACTTTGTGTCCTCAGAGCTGGATATGGTGCTTGATTCCTGTGTAGCGAGTCAATAACTACGATGATCCCAGCAGAGGCAGAGAACTGGAATGCTTTATTGGACTTACAAGTTCATATTTAAAGGGTTTAGGGTCTACATGTTCAACAGGGGGTTGTAACTACTACAATTTATTACAAACAGGGGGTTTCAGGGGATGACATAAGGGAAAAACCCAGGTTAACAAATTTGGGGTCTTACAAATACCTCATGGGGAAAACTCACTTTATCTTAGGGGTATTACGTGGGTCAAAGAGGTATTCAGGTTTGCAGAATGCACAGGATCTGGGGAACAGAAAGGGAGAGATAAAACACAATAGGTCTTCTGCACTGGCTTGATGAAATCAGGGCATGGTTTCTCTGGGCTTGGGCAGGACATTCCGAACCCTGACATCAATGGATCCTTGTCCGGACCCTAGATGGAGGTTTTTCCCCAGTCTCTGTTAGCCCAAGGCTTTTGTTTAAACCTAGCAGCTTTCTTTTTCTCATATCCAACTTTTGGAATCCAACATTCCTGGGTTGGTTGTTTTTCATAACCTTCTATGGATTTTTCTTCTCCAGTGAATTCACTGTGTATGGTGTTTCTCTTTACTAGTGAGCTAGATCAATATGAAATGCAGTCCGTTTGTAGTTTGGTCATGTAGAGGGAGCCAGTAGAATTTTCAAAAGTGCCTTGCTTAGCTTTCTGCATTTCTGTATGAGTGCCTCTACGGAAACAAATTTAGCATTATATTCCTGTTATTCTAAAGAATATGAGCAAATCTGTTCTGTGGCTGAAATGAAGGCTAATGAAAGATATTAGCAACTCCAATCTCCTTTGTTTTATTTTTTGAAATGTCATTTTTAAAAAAAAAAAAGTAATAAAAATACCCTAAACTGCCAATACATCACCCAAATTACAAAAGCAATTTTACCTATAGTAAAGCTGTTGTGGGCTGGAACATTTTGATCAAGCAGTGCAAGATTGATAAGTTTTGCTTGATATAATTCAGTGAATGTGCTATTCTTGTGGAATTTTCTGTATGAGTTTTTTGGGAACAAAGTATAGTGGACAAAATTTCTTTGACCTGCAATAAGACTTTCTTAATTTAACTTATCGATTAGCTGTAAATGATAGCATGATACATACTTTTTATCTTTAAAAGACAGTGTAGTTTGTCTATTGTCAAAAAGCATACATAGTCAGGGAATTTCAGGATGATACAGACAGAGTAATTTAAGATATAATTGATCCACTATATTAATTGATTTTTTAAATTCAAGTTTCCACATGAGTGTTTTGGAAAACCAGAAATGTTTCTGCAGCCAACTATCAAAGAAAGGATAATGAAGGATAATGCCTTCCCCTATGTGTCTTGTGTTTCTATACCTAGTCCTGGAGGAAATTTTTCTGAACTTTTTGTGCAATATAGATGCCTCATGAGATTTGCACAGTGACTGTGACTGGCTGAATACTGGAACAGAAGCCTTGATTAGAGGCACTCTAGGTTTACTCTGGAAAGCAGCATAAAGGAAATGGCACAAAGTTCTCTAGTTTGATAACAGGTATTTGCAATAACATTCTTTGGTGTCTCTCAGAGACACTCAGCTGTCTATACATAGAAAGCTGAATTGTAAAGTATGTATTATTTTAGCTGTAAAACTCTGTCTGAAATCCTGGCAACCCTGACTTAAAGTAACATTCTCTATTAACTGAAGTGATCTCAGGGTTTTGTCTTCTTGTCCAAATGTCTTTTTACCTAAATCCCACCTGATATTGATAGCTGTAGTATTCATAGTTTTCTGTGAGCAAACTAGGCTGAAACCACTGATCTTTCTTATGCTGACCGATAAACAGATAGTAGTGACTTGCCTGTATCTAACTTGGGTTCCATAGGTTAGTACAGCATTCACTGAACCATCCAGTCTCCATTGCTAGTCTCTATTTAATTTGTCCTTCTTTCTTTACTTCATTTTTAATATCTACTCTTGATTGCAGATTTGAATGCTCCAAGGATTTTGGTATGTGCCTTGGTAGTGGTGGGTGGCATTGTAAGAACCAATAATGATTTGGGTGTTTGGTTCAAACAACTAGATTTGAATGTTTTGGTGCAATGCCAAAAGCTGGTACCTCCTTTCAAAAGGATCAGTTGGTTTTTTTGTGAAGTTCTGTTTAAATAGTTGGTTAAAATGAAAGCACCATGGGATAGATATGTATTAGAGAAAAAAGTATGCATATCACCATTAATTGACTGGTTCATTTGAATTCAGCAAATCTTCAGTACTTGAATTAGGCTGAATAGGCTCCTGACAAGATAGTAAAGAGAACAGAAATCTACAGAGAACATTTAGCATGTTCAGCACACTGAAAATAAGATTTTTTTGTGTTGGAAGTTCATACTTTTTTCCTTTAACTTTGAAAAGGACCAAAGAAAGTTAAGTTCCAGCTGAGGCGCTGACAACAAAGTAAGCTCAACTTTGGGTGCCTCAGTAAACCCAAAACTTGGAATTTTTAGGACTTTACATTTATATGTCCTAGTTCATAATGAACTACAACATCAAGATTTGTACCTGTATCAACTGACTGCACAGTCTGCATTTTGCTGTGTAAAAGGATGGTGGTACAAGCAATTATCTGCTTTTAAATGGATGTGCAAATTTACTGGCATGATGGACTATGAGCAAACTATGATAGCCATAAAAGTGCCAGTAGTTTTTTATTTGGTACTATCCATTTGCTCTAGGGACACATTAAATCTAGTAGTTATTTAAGCCTTAAAAACAAGAAAAGAGCTGAACACAGACGTTGATAATAAATTTCATACTTAAGCAAGAGGAGATACTTAGTGGATTTTTTTTTCCAGTTTGCATCTTGTCTCAGAAAGGAAAGGTTTATGAATGAGATATTAGTATCTGAGAGAATCAGTAACTCAGAATGTGAACCAAGGCTGGCTGGGTACTTGAACCAAATTAACCCTGACCTGTCTAGAAAGAAACAAATTAATTTCAGGTGAAGGACAGCATGGGAAATAGAAGCAGAGGGACATAAGTTTGGAAGAGTAGTATCAGTCCATGAGAAAAAAAAAATTACTTTTTTTTTTTTTTAATTGGGATTCTTGCTTTTCTTTTTGTGGGAGATATTGAATTTTTTTTTAAAAAAAGCCCAGAACAGCCACCTGCCAAAAAAAAAAAAAGGTGGCAATATGCCAATTCTTATTTAAATACGCTTATTCAAGAACACTTTCTGCTGGTGTGATTTAAATGAAATGGAATCAGATCAGTGTAAAGTCAGAATAAGACTGGAGAGTCAACGATTTACTAAATATAAATTTATAGTAGATTCACTATAAAGTAGAGAACTATAAACCAGGGCAGAAGAAGACTCTGAATGGTTATGATCTCAGTAATGTGATGTTTTAATTAGTTTCGGGTCAATATATTTGAAAGTTAGTGAAGAAAGAACTAATATAAACTAGCTTTGAAGTTGGCCAACGCCATTTAACAAGTTGTGTTAAGAGTCTTCTTCTGCAGTTCTGGTACTCTTGGGGGGTCTCAAGGGATTCCTACAGGTTTTTATGTTTAAGTATTTAGATAATTTTCTCCTAAATACTCTGCTCAAAAGCACATTTGCTGTTCTTATATGCAAAAGTATATTCTTGGCCAGGAAGCAGCCCAAGCACTGCATTTGCACAGGAATGGTGAGCATCCATCCTTCCTCATCTACCTCTCCAGCTGCCATGGAAAACTATACTACTTTGCAGAGATGGAGCATGATGGGACAGGTAGATGCACAATACCTGGGCACGGCATCTTGCTTTTTGGTAGTTCCTTGTCCTCTCTACGACAAAGGAAAAGCCCTTCTATGTCTTAGATCAGCTTCAGGAAAGAAAAGTCTCTTCCATGTGAGGTAGCTAGTTTGCACAAGGCCAGGACTGTTTTCAGTGCACTGCTCCCATAGCATATTATATCCAGGTTTGTCCTTTTTATAACCCTTTCACCATAGGTCCCATTAATCCTCTTTTGGATTGCGTGCGGTGTGAACAGACAGCTTACAAGTAGTTCTGACCTGATTTTTTTTACTCAGAGTACTCTTACAAGGAAAATAGACTGATGCATAGGAAAACATACATTTAATTTTACAACAGGAAGAGTTTTCAAGTCCCTAGCCATTAAAAGTTAATAGATATATTTGCTTGTATAAATGTGAGCAGCCAAATTGGATTTGATATTTATATACACCAAGGCAACTTCACACGAATGGGACCCTACAGAGGGTTCTTAATGTGAGAGTATATTAAAATTGCATATGCTTTTAGGTCTTTTAGAAATCTGAAGTGAGATAAGGTAGACTGAGCAGTTCAATTACTTTAAAAATTAAAAAAAAAAAAGGAGTTGGACTAACAAGTGAAGAAGTGCAAATATATTTACAATAATACTAAATGATGTATTTCTAGGCAGGCCTATTGACTCTCACTAAGTTTTTTGCTCATGTCATCTAAGCATTTTTTGTAAATTCATCCATTGCTAGTTAGCAGTTGCTTCCATTGAAGCACCTAATAGGATAATAGAAATTGCTTAAGAGATCTGTATCACCACTTTCAAAGAGAACATTATTTACTTAAGCTTTATGCAAAAACTGGTCTTTCTTTTGTCAGAAAAAGTAAACAGAATGATTCAGGTAGTTGACACCAATCATCTCCTTCTGGTGGATTCAAACACCTTTCCTACCTTAGTGTCAATACAGAGACATAGAGAAACAGTATCAGAATCTCACTTTGCTGTAGCTAATGTTTTTGTTCCTGGAGATCCCTTGGCATGCTCAAAATAGCAAAAGTTGCATATAAAAGCAGGACAACAAACCAGCAGGAATTTTAAAATGCTGATATAAAATGGAAAACATCTGAAATGAAAATTGTCCAGTGCGCTGGACAGCTGCATCAAGCTCTTTGTGCCTTTTTCCCTCTGTGCAGTCCTGAAGTCAGAGAGGCTTTGTTTTTATAAAATGTCATATAATACCCATTTATGAACAGACCTCCCCCATCAGAGTTAGCCTGTGCTGACTGGAAAAGAATCCAAGTAGAAATGTGAGCAATATCAGGGCTAGTGGCATATCCCTTTCAAAGGAAGACTGATACATAGGATATAGGCACCTGGAAGAGACACAGTGGAGAAGATGTCTGACTAAGGGTAACCATAATGTTTTTGTGTCAAAAGTGATTTTATTATGTGCCTATTTTACAGAATCACAGAATGGGTAAGCTTGGAAGGGACCCCAGTGGGGTCATCTGGTCAAACCTTCCCGCTCAAGCTGTATCATTGTAGAGGACATTGCACAGGATTGTGTCCATATGGTTCTCGAATATCTCTGGTGAGGGAGACTCTACAACCTCCCTGGGCAATCTGTTCCAATGTGTGGTCACCCACAAAGCAAAGAAGTTCTTCCTCATATTCAGCTGGAACTTCCCGTGCAATAGTTTGTGCCCACTGCCTCTTGACCTATTGCTTTGCACCGATGATAAGACCCTGGCTTCAGCTGCTTGACACCCATCCTTCAGATACTTAAGTGCATTAATGTGGTCCCCTCTCAGTCATCTCTTTGGGAGGCTGAACAGGCCCAGCTCCCTGAGTCTTTCCTCATAAGAGAGATGCTGCAGTCCACCAATTGTTCTTGTTGCCCTCTGCTGGACACACTCTAGAAGCTCCACCTCTCTCGTACGAGGACATCAGAAGTTAATTGGCAAATTTTAGTTATCAGCAGCATTTATTCTGCCACAGGAACTGAAAACAAACCAGGGACATCTGTATTTTACAAGAATGTAATTTGTTAATTGCAGATTAGCTTTACATTTTGAACAGCCAGCATATAATTTTTGATCGATTCATTCAGTGCTCGTTCAATCACCTATTCATATCAATGACAGTTCAAAATCAGAATTTTTCTTTTTCTCTTTCTCTTCTTGGTCAACAGTGCAAGTGACAATTTCCACTATCCTTTTCTTACGAGAACATTTTTCCTAGGCATTAAAGATATCCTAGGTTTGTGAATACTTTGGTTATTGCAAATGCATTGTGCTATACATAGAATTTGCTTCAAAAATGTTTTCTGTACTGCTGGCAAAAATAGCAGATTACAAAAAATGTATCCATTAAGTGAAAAGGGAAAGTATAGTTCAAAGATCTGCTAACATAAGAAGGTACTGGATCTGAATATTAGCAAGTCATCTAGATGATCAGGTAATAGGTGATGTTCTGAGAAGTCCTAATAAACAAACAGAGCCTAAATGAAGAGAGAAGATGACATAAATTAAGAAAAATATAACACACATGCACACACATTTACCACTTGTTATTTTCCACCAAATAATGTTTAAAGAAGGAAAAAAAATCAGTCTTGTAAATGCATGCTGACGTTCTTTTGGCTCAGTAATCCCATTTCTTAAAGGCCTGTATATTTTTGAAAAGTGCACAATTAAATCAGTGTTGACTGTGCCTATTTATGAAAACCTGGTGCATATAAAGTGCATTTACATAGTTTAATATACATTAACAGTGTTTTAATGTAGTAGTTCTATATTTGAGTTTTGCTTATACTTGGTAATTTTCTTGCTTGGTTTGACTTTTGGTGAGTTTTAACATTTGCCCAGCGAGTCTCTCTGTCTTCTCTCTCTGTGAGGTTCACATGTAAACTGATTTAAAGATTGCATAATGACTGTTTGGCATATCCTACAGGCAAAGGTCCAGAAACCCTTTTTGCTGGCTATAACCTCAATGATAATGAGTGGCACACAGTGCGTGTGGTTCGGCGAGGAAAAAGTTTAAAGTTAATGGTGGATGACCAGCAGGCCGTGACAGGTAGTGTGTCATTGTGACTCCGTGTTACTGGGGGGAAACACAGAACAAAAAATAGCAGAAGTAAAATGACTTTATCTGAAAGCAACAGGTGCTTTTTGCTTTTCTTGGGTAGGATTCAAAAGCCATGTTATGCTTCTTGAAGTACTGTTACAACAAGTGTGTTATTACACTTGATATTAATGTTGCTCTAAGGTTGCTATTGAAATTAATGAAAACCTTCGTGCTGACTTAAATGAATGTTTTTATACAGTAATTGGGGAAAAATGATTTGATACATCACTAATGAGAAGGCAAGTAAAATGCTTTTGCCAACACATTGTTAGAGCTGAACTCTAAGCCATTGCTGTAAGAAAGAATATAATAAGTGTTTGAAGGATATTCTATTGTGTTTTAAATCTTGCATCAGCTGTCCTCAATAATTAAATATTAGGCAACAAATACTAAAAATAGCAGTTGGCATGGGAGAAAAAAATACATGCATGCCAACAGATGTTAGAAATATATTTGTATGTATGTATTATCAGAAAGGGTAATAGAGAACACATTGATTTTGTTCTGTAAAAAGTTAACGCTTACATATGTGTTATTAATAGCAACAGACCTGACTTCTGGCCCTCATTCCTTGCACAATGCAATGTACCTAATTTTGTGTTAGCTATTTAATATTTTCCTTTGGTTTTGGGTAGCATTAAATAGCTTTTATCATTGGTTCTAAGCTTTGTTAAAATGATAACAATTTAAGTGGGTTTTTAAAAGGAGTGCACCTTCTTTAATAATCCCTTTTCAACTCAGCAGAACACTGAAGACCATGTCACTGGTAGAAAAATAATTGCTATGTATTCAATAGTTGCAAGAATATATTTCCTAGAATCAAAAATTACCAATAGATCTTCCAGAGATGAAGTCTGTGTATGTGATGATGCTTAGGGTCATTCTCTCAAGACTGTAGATGGCCTAAATAATTTACTTTCTTTTTGAAATTAAATTTATAGTTATAAATTTATATATAAATATATAAATTTAAATTTATGTACACTTTGGAGTAAGTGTACTGAAAAATATTATAAACTTGCTGCTTCAACTGCCACTCAAATAATAAGGCATATTCTAATATAGAGGAAGATATTTAGATCTAGCATCAAGATCCAAATGCACAATTCCTGGATTTCTCATGGCAGATTTCTAATTTACAAATACTACAGGTTAGGAAACCACCAAGAAGTACTATTTTCACCTTTGTGTTCAGTCCCGACTGTTCAGTGCAGCTTCATAAAAGTTCAAAATATATATGAAGGATTAAGGAGGTTTCAATCATATAGAGTCTAGTCAGGTAAAGTAATAAGTACAGAATGCAGGACTAAGTTCTTGTAATCCCTCTTCATTGTGGATAACTATAGGTTCTATCAAATATCATGGTATTAGCAAATAGCTGAAACACTGGAACAGGATTCCTAGAGAGGTGGTTGATGCCCTAAGCCTGTCAGTGTTTAAGAGGCATTTCAATAATGCTCTTGATAACATGCTTTAACTTCTGGTCAGCTGTGAAGCAATCAGGTGGCTGGACTAGGTGACCATTGTAGGTCTCTTCCAACTGAAATTATTCTATTCTATTCTATTCTATTCTATTCTATTCTATTCTATTCTATTCTATTCTATTCTATTATCTGCCAAAGCAAGTGAGTCCTTTCAGTTGCCTCCTGATCAATCAGAAGCGTTGCCTGTGGGTCCAGATTTCTGGTACAACACTTGTATTCTTCTCACATCCCAGTATCTGTATCAGAAACTAGACAGTTGACTTGAAATCCCTCTCAGTTCTTCAAGCTGGAAGTTGCCTATGTTTGCATAATTCACAGATGTTTAATGTTGTTCATCCAAAGGGAGAAAGTTACCCCAGTATTTTGGAGGGAAAGTCTTCCTGAGCTTCCTAAACTCCCTGCAGGAAACTGTGTAGCCAATCTGTGGCCTCCTCCACCACTGATGAGAGAACTGGCATAAGAGAAGGAACAGAGGGAACTTGAAAGTCTGGTAACGGGGGAATACACTATTAGTCCCAGGAATACCACATTTTCTACACATAAAATCTTTATTGTCATCTAAGGACTGTGATTTTTTTAATTTGGTTTGTGTGAGGTGTTTTTTGGATTTTGTTTGTTTGTTTGCTTTTGGGGTTAGTTGTTGTTTTTTCAACGGTGAGTATTTTCATGCCTTTGCAAGTTTAAATTTCAGATAGTTTCAATAGAATTTAATGTGTAGTAGCTCTGAATTTCCTGAAAGCACATGGTAAGAGTTGCCATATCAGATTGGAGCGTGCTTGCTCTAAACTGCTTAGAACTTTTCTTCAGGTGTCCCAACAATCAGAAATTTGGTTAAAATATAACCCATTTATATCTCATATGAAAGGTTACTATGATGTTATAAGGAGAATAAGGAAGAAAATTGACTTCCTACTGAAAATTCTGGCTTCCCCCTGCCACACATTGTGTTTTCCTTTTTTGATTCCTTTCCTATGTCATACATGAAAAAAAAAACAAACAACAAACACCAAATGCATCAGATCCAGAAAGCTTAAGATGAAGAGGAAGTCATTAAATAATTCAGCCTGACTTTCCAGTTTTTACAGATTATAAAATATCAATTATTCATCCATGAATTGAGCTTACTTATATTTGACAAATACATAATGTGTGCATGGATAAATAATATAACACAGAATCATAACTAGCTTTCATTGGAAGTCATGCAGATGGTTTCAGAGATTTTGCTCATCATAAAAGAGTTTAAATACTTGCAGCCCTGATACACTTTGTTTTCTGAAAATGTACAGAAAATAGAAGTGAATTGATGGAGGTCACCAAAGTTGGATAACAGAATAGATACCTAGCTTATGGTTATGAACAGAAATTCTATTGGCCTGTTGTATTATGTCCCATAGCATTGCAGCACATAGTGCATTTTGTACATGAACTTGGTAAGTTTAAAAAAATAAAAAAACAAACAAACAAACAAACAAAACCCAAAACAACCAAAACCCATCAAAAAAAAACCCGCACGAAACCCCAAATGTCCAACCTTGTAAGTACAAACTGCACTGTCTCTCTTTTTCTTCATTGCTGTATTTGCAAGTCCCATGAAGCACTATGTGAAGTCTCAAGTCCTGTTAGAGTGTTTGCAGAACTGAAATATTAGAGGGAAACTTGGGATGTGAGCCCAGATTCTGGAACTTTTTATTACTATACTCAAGAAAGAAATACATTTAATGTAGTGGGGATACTGTGCTACAGGCCAAAGCTTAGTGGATTTTTGCCATGACATTAATGAAATGCCATCTGAATTGATATAAGGCTGGAATACATAATGTTACCCTCTAAAACACGATCCTCAGTTCTTTGGCTGTGAACCAACATACAGCTCTTGTCCTTGCAAAAATTACCGATTTGGCATTTTTCAAGGCAGCTCCCTGACTCATTACTGCAAGGAAGAACCAGCTTTTGCTTAATACATCAGGGAAAGTAGTATTTTCAGAACCGATGTTTAGAAACAACAACATCAAGACAACTGTCCTTGGGGTTTAAGGTGTCTCTTGCAGTGCACTACCATATGAGTACAGATCCCAGACAGTGATGGTGTTTAATGACATCCATAGAATAAGTTCTCATATAGAACTCATCCTGAAGCTAAGTAAGCTACTTGTAAATATTGATCATAAATTTTTAAAGCAATTTTTGTGCGTATGTGGTCTGAATAGTGTTAAAACTTGCAGAGCTGTTTTCACTGTAACTTCACTGATTCCTGTACTTGTAAGTGTTTTGACTTAACCTGTTTGTGAATTCATCTCCTTGGGCAAAGCCCAAATATCTACATTTATCTTTACCTTGTCTTTTCCCCGTTCACACACACGTATACAGACATTTGCTTATGAAACCTATGAAGGTACAGCTGTGTAAGACTGCCACCAGGGTTTCTACATCACTGATAAATGTGTCCAGCCTGGGTCAGAGCTCACATTCTTCTCTTGCAATAGTATGTTTAGGGAGGGGCAGAGGGAACTTGTCTTGCCAACAGCTTTGCAGTGCCACTGTGAGAACTGAAGTTTTATGCCAACATTAAGTCCAGGTTGGATAGGTCTGCTCTTCACCTTCTCTGTACCATGAGAGACATGAAACAGTTAAGGAACTGGGAAATCTAGGGCATGGTTTGCAAAAGGTACATTAAGTGGTGAAATCGATTAGTAATAAAAAGCTGTTTTGTCACCATACCCACACAATGTGACCATGAATCAGCCTTGTGATAATACTGCCCTAATTCTTCAAAATAAGCATGGAAAAGAAAATAAGTTCTGTTAGAAAAGAGCTCTCTTCAGTGGACAAATTTTTGATGTGCTGAGAAAAGTATTTAATAACTAAATTAAAAACTTACCTGACCTGTATGCAGTGTATCCTGACAGTGTTGATCTTTTCCTTCAGATTAGCTATAGGGTCAGCAAATTTCAGTCTTTTTGCTCTGCAAGGGTCCTTGCATGACAAAGAGAGACTCAAAAGCATCTGTGGTGCTTCCTTTTGGCCACCTTTCTGATATAAGCAAGTCCCTTGTTATTTTCAGGATTACAAGATGCTGGCTTACGCTCTTGCTACAGACTTTCTGCTCTGCCCATCTCTTGGGCCTTGCCCCTTCTCCCGTGGTTTATCCCCACGGTACAAAGCTTAGTGAAAGTGCTGCACCCTAACCACTAGACCACCAGGGGCCCCCCGCTGTGACCCAGGTTTGATTCCCAGCCCCCGGGCAGATGGAGCTCGTCAGCCCTGTGAGGCAATCCATGTAAGAGAAGGTCACTCTAAACAAACCTACGTCCTGGGGACCTCACTGCCACTGTCCAAGCTTGCTCGGCCCCGGCAGATGAACCTCAGGATTAAAGGGTGGGCTCAGTTCAGCGCACGCTGGGTCTCACCTAAAAAATCCACTGCGCAGGCTCAAGGGTTAATGACCTTTCCCAAATCTTCGCTCGCGAAGACTGGCCATACAAAGCTTAGTTGCTTTCAAGTAACTGTCCACCCTTGCACCACAGGGGTTTGCAGCAGAGCCAGGATTTATGTACCTAAGACAACTGAAACAGGAATCATTCCTACCTCTAGCCAAATCATGCACTTTTAAGCAAACCACATGGAATAATATCTCTCAAACTTTTATGTCTCTCTTTCATGAAGCTCTAATATTGTTGGTTTAGCTCTGAGGTTGGCCTTTGTGGTCTTCATGTTGAGTAATTGCACTTGCTTATAGTAAAACCCCACCTCTGGTAAAGTGTAACCAAAGTAAGGGATTTTGTTGGCAGTTCAATGTACTGTGGTATTGTGTTTCAGTTTAGAAATCTTGCTGTTGGCCTTATCCAAACATACTGAACTCAGTGCCGAGGCTCCTAGATTTACCAATAATTTGGATGATTGGAGCCAAGATTTGGGCTTGCACATTCTGAAAAGTGTGAAATTGATGCAGATACTTAATCACATGATGTGCTTTTTGACCTCCCATTTCAGATGCTAACACGTGTTTTCTTGTTACTATTTAAAGGTCAAATGGCTGGTGACCACACACGACTGGAATTCCACAACATAGAAACAGGAATAATAACAGAACGGCGCTACCTGTCTTCTGTGCCTTCTAATTTTATTGGGCATCTACAGAGTCTCACATTTAATGGCATGGCATACATTGACTTGTGTAAAAACGGAGACATCGATTATTGTGAGCTAAATGCAAGATTTGGGTTCAGGAACATCATAGCAGACCCTGTAACCTTTAAAACAAAAGCAAGTTATGTTGCACTGGCCACACTACAAGCGTATACATCTATGCACCTTTTTTTCCAGTTCAAAACCACCTCTCTGGATGGATTGATACTTTATAACAGTGGCGATGGAAATGATTTCATTGTGGTTGAATTAGTTAAAGGGTATGTATGGATTAGCATGACAAAGCCAGTCTATTCAAAACGTATATACAGGAGAAATAGAAGGGAAAGTTTAGGATACAAATCTTTATCTGACTGGATATTTATGATTCATAAATGTTTCTTCATGTTAAACTTGATATGCTTTATTTTGACTCTTTCTTTCAGATGAAGCTAGATGCCTGAAATATATGACAGTAAATAATAGGTATAACTTCTCTCGTGTTTACCACAAAGAAGTACTAGTTTGTAGCTTCCTCTTGTTCTTTCTCTACGTATGTATGCATGTGTTGGTACATGGAGTGCTCATTACTTTCCAGAAACTTGGGACTGCACCTCAACTCATCTAAACCAGTGGCAAATTCTCTGAATGATGGTTGCTTCCCCATCTGGTATTCATTGTTGTCTTCTGGTTTTACCAGCACTACTGAGGAGTACAAGCAAATATAAAATATTAGACATATTATTTAGTGCCCCCTTGCTATGTAAAGAAAAAGGAAACTTTTCCAATTTTTTCTCTTTTCCCAGGTATTTGCACTATGTGTTTGACTTGGGAAATGGTGCAAATCTCATCAAAGGAAGTTCTAATAAACCTCTGAATGACAACCAGTGGCATAATGTGATGATATCAAGGGATACTAACAATCTCCACACTGTAAAGATTGACACTAAAATCACGACACAGAGCACAGCAGGAGCCAGAAATTTAGATCTCAAAAGTAAGTACAATTATTCTTGTATAATCTACAGTGAGAGTCATTATCATTACAGAATGATAAACAGAATAAATCATGTATGTAAAGTACAACATAATTTTATAATACCGTATGAAGCCTTTTACTTTATAATAATGAATATGATCAGAAGAGATAACATCATCTTAACCTAACAGTGCAAGTTTAGTAGTAGTTCTGCACAGGTAGGTGCAACCTTAAATGTGTGAAAATGCTGTGGGGAAAAAAAAAATAGGAAATTACAGAAACACAGGGTGGCCCATATGAACCAAAAGGCACTTGGGGAACTAAAGGAGGACTACAACATCTATGTAAAAATATTGACTTTTACATGAACGTAAGTTACATGAGTGGCACGTGAAAACCACAGCCCAAGCCTTACAGTATGACTACAGAAGCTTCTCAGGACTGCTGATCTCTATGTTAGAGAATTGGGGAACACTTTGACCTGTCCCTCACTGTTCAATATTTCACATAAAAACTACCGTTTGCTGGGAAAAGAGATGCAATGCAATTTCAATATCATAGACTACCTTCCAAGATCTTATGTGGCAGTCCTCCAAATCACTTATAAATACAAGTTGCAAGATGTATAGAACCATAAACATACTCACCTAAATATGTAATGTATTGAAATTTCAACTGCAGGTGGGATAAACTTTGTTTTATAGGCCTAAACCTACATCCAGATAGATTCTTAAGATCCATTTTGATAAACCAAACTGATATATATGTATATTTTAAAGCGATAGCAATCAGTTCTAAACGTGGGTTTCTGAAAAGCTAATTTGCATCAGAGGAAAAATATCTTTTTAAAAAGGTGTATAAGTATACTTTTAAAATACTGACTACCTAATCAAATATAAGAATATATGTTCTGGTCATGTGGAAAAGTATTGTGTATTTTAACATTTTTTAAAAAAGTTCTTGTCAGGAGAACCAAAATTCCATAGCAGTCAAAGAAGTACAGTATTTCAAAAGCCAGCATGTTCAAAGAAGATATTAATATTCCATCAAGAGCTTATTCCTTGCTGGATTTTCTTTTATCTACCTCTGAGTCACAGATAATGAGGTGACCTTGGTAATTATTCTGGATTTTGTGATATTTTACATGTTTGCCTCACTTAAAAGTGCTATGAAGATTGTAAGAAAGACTATGAAAACAGTATCTTGATATGTCATAATCTTCAAAAGGTGATTCTCTAATTTATAAACCCAGCATTTCTGATAAAGCTTTTTGAATGGCTCTCACTGCATTCCTAAAATTGTATTTGAAATTTGTGCTGTTATTTCTCATTTTTGCATTCTGTTAAATAGTGTCAATGTTTTTGAGACAGCGTCATATTTCAGCGGTATTTTGATGCTGTAGACAAATAATCCACCTTATTCTTCCACTTTTTTTTTTGATGGCAAGTACTACTTATGCATATGTGTATGTATTTCATGTGTTTGGGTTTCTTCCTAGTAGATAAATTAGACATGGGTAGGAAAAATAATCCTGTTACAAACTGATAATCAACTTGACACAGTCACTTTATTCTACATATTTTTCAAACCAATTGTGGTATTTTAGTATGCTGCCTTATTTAAGAAAATAAAGTTTGTGCCATGTGCTTACTAAAGGCACTAGAGAGCGCTGTGATCTCACTGAATGCGCTGCTCAGCCCAGTCCCAGGGAAAGCTCATCAGCTAGGACAACCTATAAAATCCAACATTCCTTTGTTTTCTGCACTTTGAAAATTCTACTTTTGAAGTAAAACTGTATCCATAGCGGTTGCATTTTCTAACCTTGAATTCCTTTGGAAAAAAAGAAACGAGGAGTATGAAAAAACATACTGAGATTTGAAGCTAGGAAGATGAATTGTATTAGATGCTGATTTTCTGTTATTCACCACCCAGGGAATGTGTATAGTAAAAGAATAATATATTCAGTGCAGGAATATATAGCAAGCTTCTTTCTGAACTGTTCTAGTATACACAAGTCCTTCACCTCTGTCTTCTCATAATAGTATGTTTCATTTTATTTTTTTTAATGTAGGCTACTATATTTTTGCTCAGTCAGGTTCTCTTAAATATGGCATAGTATATCATGAGAATTTTGGTTGGATATCTGAATGGGGAGGTTCAAGATGATTCGTTTTAGCCAGCAGGCTAAAAAGGAGAAAAAATTGCCTTTCATTTCTGTTTTTCTTTCCTTTGTATTCCGTTGAAATGCTCTCCTGTAGTTTCTTCATTTCTGTTTTATGTCAGTGTTTCTTTTAATGACATGTTTCTGTTATGCTATAAACACTCCATACACTTTCTTGATATAAGTAGTTATGGTTAATTCATTGTCTTGTGTTATTTTAGTCTTAGCAACAAAGCAAATTCAAAATTCCACTTCCTGCTACTGGTATCAATGGTTCTGCTTAACCAGAGATAAGTAAAATATAAATCTGTACAGAAAATATAGAATCTGTAGACTTTCTGAATAATTGTAGAGTTACCAGATTTCTTATGCTGAAATCCAAGCCAATCCTGGAAAGATAAATCCCATTTATGCATTTTTCTGCGAATACACAGTGAATTCAGCACAAAGATAAGACACAGATTGTGTTGTAGAACCTGCACAGCATGGAAGTTGTCTGGGAAAGCAGACAGCTTCCATAAAAATATGGGAGAGAATTTCCAATATGTTTCCTTTTGGGTGTAAGATTTGGCTATATAACACAGAAAGTTCATTATTAAAGATGTTGATTCCCTCCGTAACCTCTGGTACAATTTCAGTGGGTACCTGTGGAAACACTTATATTAAATTCTCCAGCTTAATTATTACTGTAATTAGATGGGTAAATTACAAGTTGGAGACAAATAAATGAGTGAAAATAATTCTGTGTTTGGATTCCAAGAACTGTGTTATTTTTCTCAGCAGAGAAAATTAGCAAAGTGTACTCGGGTGCAGTTCTAGCAGATAACCCGTAAAGATAAATGAGTCTTACCAGCAAAGGCAATGCAGCTCAAGCCTGCCAGCACTCAGTTACACAGCAAATTTCTTTTCATGTATTTCAAGAGCAGATTCCCTGTCCTGCTTTCAGTACAGCTCAGACGGTTAGCACGGCTGCAATTCAAGGCCTTCATAGACCAAAATAGTTAGGTGGAAGGAATTTTTGCTTGCTGTACTTAATGCTGTGCTCTTATGGTCTGAGGGGTTTTAGTAGCCTTGAGGGGGCACAGAATTACAAGTGAAAGTGGAATTTGACTTCTATGGCAGAGTAAATACGTCAGTGGTCAAGGGAAGGATTACATGTGTCATTTATCTGGACTTCTGCAAAGCCTTTGACATGGATGCCCCCAACATCCTTCTCTCCAAATTGCAGAGAGATGGATTTCATGAGTGAACTGCTAGATGGATAAGAAAGTGGTTGAACAGTCACATCCAGAGGGTAGTGATCAAAGGCTCAGAGTACCAGTGGACATCGGTGACGAGTGGTGTCCCTCAAGGTTCCATATTCAGATCAGTGTTATTTAATATCTTCATTAATGACATAGATGAAGGGATTGTGTGCATCCTCAGCAAATTTACAGATGACACAAAGCTGAGTGGTGCTGTTGACACACTTGAAGGACAAGATGCCATTGAGAGGGGGCCCTGGACAAGCTTGAGAACTGCCTGTGGGAATCTCATGATGTTTAATAACACCAAACACAACGTCCTGCACTTGGATCAGGACAACCTCTGATATCAATCCAGGCTGAGGGATTAAGGGATAGAGAGCAGCCGTGCTGAGAAGGACTTGGGGGTGATGGTGGATGAGAGGCTGGACATGACCTTGCAGTGTGCACTTGCAGCCCAGAAAGCCAATTGTATCCTGGGCTGCATCCAAAGCAGTCAGGGCAGCAGGTCAGGGGAGGTGATTCTACCCCTCTACTCCACTCTGGTGAGACCCCACCTTGAGCACTGCATCCAGCTCTGGGGCCCTCAGCACAGGAAGGACATTGACCTGTTGGAGCAAGTCCAGAGGAGGACCACAAAGATTATTAGAGAGCTGGAGCACCTCTCCTGTGAGGAAAGGCTGGGAGAATTTGGTTTGTTCAGTATGGAAAAGAGAAGGCTTTGGAGTGACCTAATTGCAGCATTCCAGTACCTGAAGGGAGCCCACAAAAAGGACATGAGGAACTTTTTACAAGAGCATGTAGTGACAGGGGAATGGCTTCAAACTGAAAGAGAGTAGATTTAGATTAGATATCAGGAAGAAATTCTTTACTGTGAGGGGGGTGAAGCACTGGAACAGGTTGCCCAGAAAAGTTGCAAGTGTTCAAGGTCAGGTTGGATGGAGCTCTGAGCAACCTGGTCTAGTGGATGGTGTCCCTGCCCATGGCAGGGGAGTTGGAACTGGATGATCTTTAAGGTCCTTTCTGACTCAAACCATTGTATGATTCTTGTTCCTCACTGTTGCCAAAGAAAAGATGTCTCCCTTGCTCAGACTGTAGGTTTTACAATATCTATATATCTCTTCCCTCTCCACATTTTATTTCCTGTGGTGTGGGAAACTGTAGTTCTGTCAGAAATTATTTTATTTTAAAAGTATTTGAAGATGCATGATCTGCTTTCAAGGAGGAGGACATCCTCAAGCATACTTCATATCCACTTACCTACTAGGGATTAATCTTCCTTTTGGTTCTCTCCTACACATATAGGCAGTATTTAATCCCCAAAGTATTTATACACTTTCTTAGACAGTAAGCATACAAAAACCTACAGAAATCCAATCATAATTCTCTTGAAATACCCATCAGAAAATTAAAATATTTTAGGATTTTAACTGTTTATAAATTGAAATGAGAAGTTCAGATATTGGAGTCTTACAACACAAGAAACTAGGGAACACTGCTGTTACTTTAGATTCAACAATAAGAAGTTACAAACTTTTGTATGAGTTGGTAGTTTCAGTACTTCAGTATTCCATCCTGTTTTAAACTTTCCGAACACAGATATGCCGTATCCTCCAGAATGATCTGCAGCCATCCTAGTTTTGATATTGGGATAGCTGTATTTTCTTTTTTAAGGGAAATCACCATTATGTAAAAAAATCCTACACAACTAAACATTTTTGGGTTAACCTTTGCTGCCTGTGCATAATTTCATATGTTCTTAAGACTTGTTTTTTTGAATTTACATTAATAATTTCAGCTTGTCTTACTGTCATCATCTTTCACATGGCCTTCCCAAACATCAGTTGTAGAGTCCATTGTAAGTCATATGTTATTTCTGTGCTGTTATATCACTTCATCCTCAAAAAATGCTATTCATATTAGAGCATACATCAGAATCAACCTCCCTGGATTAAAAAAAAACCTGTCTAGATATCTTCTTGTCTGTTTTACTTTTATTTCCATAGCTTTTCACTGGCCCCTAGCTTTCTCTACTCCTCTGTGAGATAGGGCTGCTGCTGCTACATACATTTGCTTTTTCATTTGCTGTTTTTTCCAATAACGTGAAAACAGACTAGTCTGAAGCATTATGAAAAAGTAGTCATATTTATTTATGGTATCACCTCAATAGTTTTACAAATGCACTGAGTTATAATTCTTCTATGCACAAAAAGAGTTGCTTGGCAATTAATTCATCCTTGTAAACTTTTAATGCAATTAACCAAATTATCAGTAGATCTACTAGCCTGGCATATTCATTGATGATTTGCTATAATCCCTTAATCTATTGATATTTCATTTGCCTGTCAAAGTAGGTTGTTCATGCGGAGCTAAATTTCTCTCAATCATAAAGATTTCCTCTTTCAGCAATGGAGATTGAAATTGTTTCAATTTCATGTAATATTTCTCTATGTTGTTTTATATTGAGCCAATTATTATTGCTGTTTCATTATATGTTTCTCTCTATATTCCAAGCTCTCTATCAATGGCAGTGATTCTTCATATTTCTATTACTAGAGAAACAAAGCTTTAAGAAGCATGGAAAAGTATTTTATATAAAACACACATTTATACAAATGGACAAGTATTAATGCTTAAATTTCTCAAATAATCATGCTTGAGCTAATTGTAATGACCTTGCCAGTGGGCTGTGAACTCTTCATGCAGAAATAATGTTCTGTTCCAAATGCAGAGTTCCAAATACTGTCAGCAGCAAATAGATCTTCCCAATGTGACCTGTTGGAGTAGACAGTGGCAGATGCAGCTGTTGCCCTCATGGAAAACAGGCTCTCTACAGAGGAAAACAAGGAAAACAAGAGACATAAAACTGAGAACTCTTCTTTGAGGCTTCCTGTGTAGCAAAGTTCTAGGGGCAGATAACAATAGACGATTGGACAACCTTGTCTAATGAGAATTCCTTTATCTTTCTTTCTTTGCAACTTGTCACACGCTGTGTCTAAATAGCAGTGCTGTCTACCAGGCTGTGAAAATAAATCTGGCAGTGCTGAGCCTTCAGAAATTGTATCCAAATTTCCAAAATTATGAGATGGGGAAAAAGATTGAAAATCTACTCCAGTAGTTCTAGATTAGAGATGTTCTAGTGCTGAGTTCTGTGAAGTCAGTAATAATGCAGTAGTTTGTCAGATCATTCCATGGTGAGCAAGGTTTTTGCTTTCTGCTTCTTCTCCCCTGTTTTTCTTAGTCTTTCACATACATATGAATGGATAGATTTGCCTACATTCCTACAGCTTTTGGCATGCAAGTTATTACAGCTGATGATTGTGGAATTTCTTTCAGGCCTTGCTGGAATACCAAGTAAAAGTTATGCTAAGGATAATGCAGGAAACATGGATGCTCGAAAAACTTACCTAAAAATCTGAATATTTAGTATAAATGCATTCTATGGCTTCCTAGCACACAGCCCTCCCCCCACCCCCATCAAGCCAAGAAGCACATCTTAAACTTGTTTTCATAATGTGCTGCCATGGGTACAAGAGCACCACTCTCATTGGCATTAATATTCTAACTGAGCAGCCCTTTTTGCAAAAGGGCAGCTTCGTGGAATATCCTGAGTCTGGAGGTGATTGTCATGCTCAAGAGTAGTATCATATAAAAAGTTACCCTCTGCCAATCTACATTCAAAATGAGAACATTTAGCATCTCAGCTCTTTGGTAGCTTTATGTGGAGAATCATACCTGAAGTACTAGCTAAAGGAGGAGTTTTGTCGATGTTGATCTCTGAGGTCTAGTATGCCTGTTGGAAAGAGGAATTCCTCACTCTTTTGTAAACAGGCTCTGCTAAGAGCATGTGTTGACTATTAAAGCAGAGAGTGAAAAAATTATATCAGGAGAAAGAGAGATCTGAGTATAATATGCTGTGCAATTGTCAGCTTCATTAGATTTTGTCTGGTTTTTGGGTGTATACAATCTACAAAAGTGATCAGAACAGGATAAAAGAGAAGGACATTTTATGTGCTTGACTGCCTCACCTCTCCACCAGAACCATCCCACTCATACAGAGTAATTGGCCTAGCATTGATTATGTGGGAGATGGATTGCCATGCACATTTATATGGCAATTAGATTTTATTATTTACCATTTAACATGCATCACCAACTTTCTTCACAGTCCGTTGCACAAGCAGACTGCTTTGGTTTTGCATCTGTTTAATCTTTTTCAATGCCAGTGCTTTCCATCTAGTCTTCAGCAGGGTTAAAAAGAAGCAAAGAGAAATAAAGAGTCTAGGAATCTGAGGATTTTTATTGTCTAGAAAACATTAAATGTTTTTGTGTAATTGTTTCTTGTTTGAGAATGCATGTTGTTTGAGAACAGAATTGTTGGGGAAACGGTAGATTTTAACCTGGAGGGATCTAGGGGATTGTTCAGATGTGAACACTTACCTTTTGAGTATCTACTTTTGTCTATTCAAAACTTAGCTTCTAAGGGTGTTGTTGTATTGTTGCTGTTTCTCTCACACACACATTTCCTATAAAACTGCTTTACTCGCTTCTGAAACATGGGCATTTTTGCATAACCACTGAGCAGTACTGAACAGAGTCAAAAAGTGTAATGAGAATGAAAACTGAGCACCAAGAGGTGCATGGAGAAGTGGAGAGCACATTCAGCAGAGCTGAGTTGTAGAGCAGCAAGCAGCATGGCGATAGCATGAGAAAAAGTTTCTAGACAGAAGAATATTTGTACAAGTATGAAAAGTCTTCAATGCAGTGAGAGTGGCATGGTTATGAGTAATGTGATGGAATCAGGAGTCTTGGAGAAAGGTAGAGCAGCAGCTGTATCTCCAGTGTGGACTGATGCCGAAATTGGTGGCAAAAGAAAAGTCTAAGCTGCTCTTCCTAGTACACCCTTCAACTGTAAATTCCATCTGGTACCTCTTAATTCTCACTGCCTTTTTTTCTGTCAGTGTGGACTACGGTGCAGTGCTACAATGAAATTGTGAAAAGAGCGGTATCAGCCAAGGCGAGAAATACCTTCAAAGTTCAATTCTCTTGACAAATAACTACAATATGTACTATGTCCCAATAAGGATGCCTAAAGAAAACCCACCATGTCAGCATTTCAGTGCTGGTGATTTCTCTTATTTTTGGAATATCTTTAATGGGGTATTCAGGCAAGATACTGAAAGAAGTGTAGAATTGGGCTGAAAAGATCAGTTTCTATATTCTTTCCCAAAAGAGTGACTTGCTAACCTATAAATTCTTTTTTTTATTATTTGCCTGTAAACGTTTTGCCTTGCTTTGGTTATCACTACAGGGAATGTGAAAGATGAAAGCCACCACCTGTCACAGCATAAAATGGCCTCTTGCCTGAAGTATTTGAAAAGACAGATAACTCAGCAGAGCCTGGACAAGTAAACTAGCTACCCTTTCCCTTCTTAGGTGAGAGAGGGTCTAAAAGTGATAGAATTCATCACTCAAACAGGAAAAATATTTGAAAAGCCTATTTTTCTTAAAAAAAAAAAAATCACATCAAAACCAAAAGACATCAACCACAAATCAATACTGAAGCTATAGAATACTCTTCGAAGTAAGTGGACATAAAACACTAAGTTTACATTTTCATGTCTTCCCTCGAGTGCCCTTGCAAGTGGTAGACAAAATTCAATCATGCTCTACCAAAGAAGCCTGTGAATGTGCAGCAAAGTGCATATTCTCTACTGTAAAGGGGGATTTGAAAAGCCATATGCTGGATCGTATGTGCTGCAGAAGCTGTGTGGACGCATCATTTAAGTCTTTGTCAACTGTCCTTCAGTTTATTAATGGGCTATGAACACAGTGGGCTTCTTGATTTATTGGGGAAAAAAAGAGCAATTATATTTCATCAATATTTTTTAAGGATCAAATACTTTTTTTATATAGAACAAAAAGTAAATGCTTAGTCATGACTGACGAAAGTGGGGAGAGAGTCTAGAATGATCACTCATCCTCATCCGCTATTGAGGCCCAATTTCTTTTCTAAAGTCTGTTGAAATCCCCTGTCTGAAAGAAAAGTTACCACTCTGTTCCGCCTATTGTACAAACTAAATGTGCAAAAGGTAGGTGGTTTTGTACATTGGAGAGGTGAGAAGGTCATCAAGGACAAGTAGGCTCCTATATTTCAGTGAATATTAAAGGCACCTGAATGCCTACCTGACATTTTCTTTTGAGGCAATATCCCTTGATTGGAGATTTTTGTCTGTTGTGTTTAAGTCAGTGCATATTCAGCTTGTATGAGAGTAATTTGTTTTCACAATTCAGTTGCCTCAAAAATACCATGAGCTGGGATTGTGTGGGTTGTCTTATGATGAGTTTTGCCTTGTACTTTAATGTGCAATCATTGAGATACTATAAAGCAATTTCTATTGATCTTGTAACAGCAGACCATGTTTTAGGAAGGACTTGAATAAAGGGAGCACTTTTTGCTTCCAAGATTAGACTTTCCCTATGTTTTTTCTCAGTCTTTGCAGTCCTCATTCCTCTTTGTCTGCCTGAGGGAAGAAGCTGTTATAATGCTTGATCATTTTGAAATAGCATGTTTGGAGAAAAGTGTGCCTGACACCTTGGCTTCGCCACAGCCAGATGTTCCTTTGTATTTCCACCTGTCATATAAAGGAATTGTGGAGTTGCCTGTTGTGTTGTCAAAATTCACCACAAGATGCTGGGCTATCCATCTTTTTCTTGGGGAGTAACACCACTCTAGTACACCACAGAGGCCCTCTCATTCCTAGCCATAGTAGTAATTTAGTACAATGTGACATTAGAAACAGGACAAAGCAACATCTTCTTTGAAAGTACTGTTAAAACCAGCAGCACAACAAGAGATGAAGGGAGAAAATATCTGCTTTTGAAGAGAATTAAGAATTTGAAGATGACTTTATTCAGCCATATAAAAACATTCCAGGGATATTGTCTTTATGGGTTATGAAAAAGACAAGCCACGATTCCTTTCACTGCTTTATTACCTCCTTCTTTTTCTTTCTTTTTTTTTTTTTGTTCATACATGGAACCATATTTGAATGAATTATGTTCATTTCTTGTTAAAAAAGGTGTTCAAGAAATGAACCAGATATATCCACAAATTTAGGAGAATAAAGAAGCCTAGCTATATAGTGGTTAAACTACTTGTTCCCTGACTTCAGAAATCCCAATTTAGGTTCCTGTGGACTATATTTTTCATGTAATTTAACAAAGTTCACTCTATTAGTTATTACATGAACGAAACATACAAAGGAAAATCGAGTTAGAATCAATTTAGAATTATTTACACAAAGACCAAAGATGCAAAAGGGTAAGGGAGGCCCTCTTGTTGAGTCATGAGGTTGAGTGGACCCCCTTGCTTTCTAAATTCCTGATAGAGCTCAGGTGTAGCTACATCCAGTCTTCATCTCTGAATTGAACAACGCTTTATATCTAAAGGAATTAACTACATGGATTTCATTAGTATTAATTTAGCATTCAACTAATTGGCAACTTAAGGAAGATCTGTTGGGAATAGAGGGTCTCTCTGCCTTGGGTAAGGAATCTCAGACCTCAAGAGGTGTGCTCAAGACGACAGTCACTGGTGTGCAGTCAAGTTGCTGTTTAGAGAGAACTTAATTTGGACTCATTCATGTCGTTCATAGAAGGGTCTCTGTGCCTCAAGGAGCAACCTTGAGAGGTGTCCCAGCTCAGTGGGAGATAACTGCCATGCTGCCGGGCCGTCAGGCAGAGAGAGCTCAAAGAAGGCTCATTTAGGCTGTTTTGTATCCTAAATAATTATCACAGCAATAAAGTGATCGGTTCATAGTCAAATTGCATACAATGTAAAGGTATGCATGAGACACCCTCTACCCTCAACTTCATTTGTTCTTTGATAAACGAGTCTTGGAAAAGCCACCCACAGATGGTGTTGCAGGCTCATATGCATCGATGCTCACTGGACCACTCTGCTCCACTGCAGGTTTTCTAGGGGAGTTTTTGGTCCAGCTACAGCTCAGGCCCTTACCTCCTGTACCAAACTGCTGCTGGTTTGGTTATGGGGGTCAAGCGCATCTGTCACACCTGAGCAGTATTCCTGTGTTGTTGCTACCATTAAAAGCACATGGATAATAATTCCCTCTCTACTAATGTTTGAAGATAATGGTAGCTGTTAAGTTAATAATTTTTGCCCACCAGCATGTGTCATGTAAGAGTCTATGAAGTGACCTGTCAGCAATGTCACTGGTACCAAATAATGAGATACTTCTGCTAGTTATTAAGAAAAGAAATAAATAGAACAGCATCTTCAGTTTTTATTTTACATTTCTTTGGTTTAGCTCTTGCAAAGTTCTTATTTTGAAAAAATGCAGAGGCTTGGGATAAAAAAAGATGAGCTATTACAGGAGGATTTGGCATTTGTTTTACCAACAGTTGTGTGTGACTCACTGTTGTGTGGTGTTCTGTGTGGTTTTGCATAAGTGTGATTCCAATAATGAATACATTGAGATCTTGGGTTCATTTATTAGCTAGCAATTTGTTTCTGTGTTAAATTCACTTATTTGTTAAAGCACAAATCAGCTCTAAGTCAGAAAAGAGGTAAATAGGTATAAATAGGAAAGGTCCTGTTGGAATAACTGAAGATCTACAGTACCTGTAAAAGATGTAAATTAAACCCACTAAACTCTTCTCAGTGCTTATGGCATAACTGATCAGTAACATTATTGCCATGATGAAGAGGTATAGCTCTTAAAGCACTGACTTCGAATTGATTCCTCTGGCCTGCAATGAAAATGCCAGTGAGAACATGCCTGTAGCACACTTGGTTTTTTGGCCTCAAAAAATAAAGGGAAGAAACAATCCTCCTACTCTAACAAAAAGGGGATAATTCTGTATACTGACTCCTAATGTAAATAAAAAGGGAATTGTGAGATCTGTTCTCAAATAAACTGCTTTATCTGAAGCTTCTTCAGAGATTGCTAGGGAGTCTTGAAGCACTCTATTCCTTCACCCATTTCTTTACTACCTGCTACTTTGTGTATGGCAGTAGATATATATTTTATATAAATTGGTTATTTTCCTTTATAAATAAAAAATCAGGATTGTTATGAAAAAGTGAGACTTTTTTGGGAATACATTTAGAAATCAAATTAAACTTCAGAAGAAAATCTGTGCATGAAAGGCAATAACTAAACTTTAGTTCCTGAAACTATGGTCACACGTTTTCAGTAGTGGCAGTGTAACATTATTATTGAATTTAGGCTGCAACTAGTTTACATAGTGTCATGATCTCATACCATTGATCTAATGAATTGTGATACCTTAATGAAATTACTTACATGTAATTGATAACAGTAAGTAGGCAGATACACAACAAGGGATTTATTCTGGAGTGTGCAAAATTTCCAGTAGTAAAGTTGTACTTATATGAGAGAAAAAGAGAAAACCTGGGAATTTGTATTGTCCTACGTTGATTCCTCTGATCTCTTTTAGTAGGAGCAGGGACAATCTTTTATGTTTTCTGAATCCCTGCTATTGCATGATCGATATAAAACGTTTTAATTAACAATATTTTCTGCAATCCTGTCTTGTCTGAATTTTGAATGGATTGAGTTTTATAGGAAACTACTTCTTCATTTAGATGAACATAAAAATGGCATGTGATTGACTGAAATAAAAGTAACTATGCAAAAATTTTGTAATTGCAGAAAAGAAAAATAAGCAAGTGAAAAAATTTAAGTAACTTTAAAACAAAAATAAAAATTAGAGTATAAATTCCAGAGCCTATACTTTAATAAAATTTTGTCTCTTACAGAAAGTGTGTTTTTATGCCATCAGCAGTAAACTCAAGCCACATATGTTATTAAACATTTGATATTAAATCTGGGAGAAGTTTAGCCCATAGTCATAAAAAAAAGGTGAAGTCTAATAGTCAGTATGGCTGCTCAATACATATGATATGTATCTGTGTAATGTATAAGCTAGTGCAAAAGCAGAACTCAAGTTATTTTGAACAGCAACAAAGTTAAAATATTACCCAGAACATGCCTTTGTAAAAATTGTATCATTACTGGTATATAAAGATCAGTCTAATTATCAACACCCTTAAGGAACTGTAAGTAAACTGTAGAGATACAGCTAATTTAGACTCAATTTATTGTACTTAACTGCATATGATATCTAATTGACAATATTCCAGTGCATATTTTTAAGGGCAAATATTCTGAGTTCCAGTTTATATGTTGGCACATTGACCTGGACTTCTATTAGCCCATCATCATTACTGACAGTTGCTATATGTATATAGCAATCTCAATATATTTGAGAGATGGATATTATGAAATAGCAAGGGATCAACTGGAAAGGTTGTGGTTTTAAAGATTTTACTAATCACAGAACAAAAATGGTTGCTTGGAGAGTATGTTTAAGAAGAGGTTGCACGTTGTCATGTGTAATAGATCAAGTCTAACTTTTTTAGCATAGAAGTGATTTTATTAGTACTCTTCTCTGAAGTTTCCCTCTTTTAAGTCTACTGGAATCAGATGAGATGAATTATCTCTCTATTCTGAGCTGACAATGACTAAAAGCACAGAACTTCAGGAAACCTGGAAAGGTTTTGCTTTCTAGATGTTCTACATGAGAAAAAGATGAAGAACCTTTATCATGAGGCAAGAGTTTTAACTTTGTTTTTGGTTCAGCAGATTGAAAAATGCAGAAATCTTTCTGCTGGAAATTAATTAGATCCCATTTGTGGTAACAGATGGATCACTATATTTTAATCTGTTATGTCTAATCTCATGGTTCTGAGATTTACACTGTACCTCAAAGTTCTAGAGGAAAGCAATATTTTAATCTCCAAATTATCAACACAGAATGAATAAAGCTTAAAGTTTCTTGGTATCTGATGCTATAAATGTTGCTAAGACTTTTGGTTGACTGGCTTATAAATTTATTAATATACAAGTTCCTAAGCTTTTTATCTATATTTCACTAATTCAATGCAGTTGAGTTTTAGGGCTGGTATTTGGTCACTAAAAATTTTTCACAGTCTGATGAACATTTAGTTGTTTCAGGCTATTTCCTTGCAGGCAAACTATAAACCATTACAAACAGCACTAAATTGCACTTCCTTTCAAACAGGCAAGTATGCCAGGAGAACCAGTAAAAGGTGTGACTGTGACTTTCACCGATAAGAGAGAGATTAAAATAAGCCACGTGGGGTAATAGTGATAGCTAGTACATTCTGAGTTCAGTTGCTACAAAACCTACCTACAAAGCGCAGCAAACAGGAAATCAACAATTTTGTATTTGAGGTGATACAGAAACAGTTTTTGGTCCATCCTGTGGCCTAGGCTCTCAAATCATTCAGGAACGTGCTGGAAAGCACAATGTAGATTAGAATGTATGTTCAAATAGTCTACTGAAAATTTATGCTAGCATAGTGAGGATTTAATGCATAGGTGGAATAAGATTTTTGTCATTGGATGACACTTTAGAGTCAGATGCTGTCATGAGCACCTTACTGCAAACAGGTTCAATGCTTCTCAAACCTCTTCCTGTGTGCCAAAGGGTCTTGCCTACAGGCATCCTCAGGCCACTTCTTCCACGCTGTCAAAGATTCCTGGTTTTTCCAAGTATGAGGACAACAAAGCAGGACACTAAACTCATGGAAGATGTAGGGAACCATGACTTCATTCCTTTCTGTCTGTGACTGAAGGAATCATAGAATCATAGAATCATAGAATCATAGAATCATAGAATCATAGAATCATAGAATGAGCCGGGTTGGACAGGTGTGAACCCCCAAGGTGACACCAGAACAGTGTTTTATTTATTGTAACAAACACAGAGGATCATGATGCAATGAATTACTTCCAAAAAATCAGCCATAACCCTTGTAACTATACAAGCACAAGGAGTAAATGCAGTATGCATCAGACACTGATGTCCATCTCAGACTGGTGTGAAGCAGCCACGTTACTTTATCAGTTTCAGAATGTAATGGGGATGCAGAAACATGTGTGATGGCTTTTAAGAGAGCCCGAGAGAAGTGTTCTACCAAGGGTAGATCAGTGAAGCAGTATAGCACAAATTATTATTGTCATACCAGACTGCTACTCAGTCTATAGCTCAAAGATGTCGAGGGAGCTGGTTTTGTAAAGATAGTTCCACATAAGTGTTTCATTAGCAGTACATACCTCCTCAGTATGTTGGCCAAAGGACAAATTAAACAGCAATAAGGAAGCCAAAACTTTTTTGTCTTCTAAAAGACAAGTATCTATATCCTAAATAAAACAAGTCATCTTACCAAAGGGTAGCTGAAGATTAGAGATTTGGAAGCTCCCTCCATGGGTTCCTATGACCTGGGATGTTTATTTATGTATTTTGTCTAGTGATTATATGTATCCAAAACACATGGAACTGCCCAGAGAGTAGGGAGCAGAACCTGGGACTTTCTCTTGTTCGAAGATCACTAGGCAATAAATTGAAGGACTTCCACTAACTCTCCATGAACTTCTCCTGAGACACCAGAATGCCCAGTGAGCACAGTTCCTTTTCCCAGAGGTTGGAATTAGCTGGAGTTTAAAAGTCCTGCTACAGGTGAAGAACTGATTGTGATTCTTCTCCAAAGACAAGTGGTAATTATATTCCGCACATCCTGGGGAAGTGCTCAGCCAAAGAGTTATTGTACAAAAACACTGCAGCAGCAATGCTTCCTCTGGCTGCATTTCAGAAGGAACAAAGCAACAGCTTCCCTCTTGTTCAGAACTCTTCCCAGCTTTGCTTTCAAAATAAAATCTAATCCCAATGTTCCAAGAGTTCTAAAATTCCTGGATTAAATTTTATTTGGAGCCTCAAAGTTTTATACCAAACAATGCAGCGCTTAGGTCCCTTAGGTCTAATCCCTTACATATCAGCCTGTGAAAAAAATAAAAATATTGTGCAATATGCTATGAAAAACAAATTAATCTTCTGTAAGCAAAAGTTTAACTGGGCTAAGTATAACTCCCAATCTAGTCCAGAAAGGAAGGTGAAACAAATGTTTTATTTAGTGCTCAAAACTAGTTACATTTTACTGTTTATTCACACGTCTGATTCTGGACCAATATATGATCATAGAATCAAGTCACACCTCTTCAGAAGACATCCCCAAAAGATGCTAGCCAGCGAAACTGAAAACCATCTTTGCACATTTTTATGCAGAGGAATATACACTCTCTTACAAAGGAAATAGTAACCATAGCAAAACAAACAAACAAAAAAAATTCAAAAAAAAAATCACTAAATCATTAGTGTAGGTGTAACTAAAATTTCACCAACACAGTGAAAGTGAGAATAGTCAACTTTTGAGGCTAGAATTTTATTGTTCATAGGTCAATACATAAACATAGCATATTTACTAGAAACTGAAAATCTGAGTTGTTGACACTAGGTCAAAACTTTCTTGGCCCAAGGACTCACCTTTTATTCTGACATATGGAGTTTGTGAAGTATAAATTTCTTACTATTAAATCAATTTCAGTAGTAGGGAACTTTTAGACCAAGTTATACATCCAAATTTGAAGAAAAGGTAAGCAGACTAAAGCACACATCAGTGTGGTAAACTTAAGACACTGGGGTTTCCAGCATGCCATCCCCAATTCCCTCTTTCTGTGCCAATTGTACAAGATTCCAAGAGATGATCACTAATCACAACCTTCATCTGCAGTACAAAAATATAGTCACCAGAAGAAAGACACAGCTAATATTGCCATTCCATGCTTTTATAAATCTGTATCAAAATAACCTAGCTATTATATCCAGTCAACATTAAAGCAAGGAATTCTCATGTTTATTCCATAAAGAAACTGAAGTTCATATGGGATAAATGTTGCATAGTTTTCACATTTTGTCTCCTTTACACTTTGTGGCCACCTCACCTGTCAAATCCAACACATTTCTGACAACTGCTTAAACCTTTCTGAAATTTCTGCCCAGGTTGAAGTCATTACTGCGTTTAGTGCCATATATAATTTATTCAGTTTTTCTTAAGATGTCACTGAAATAAAATTATGCAATCTTAACTGAAAACTGATGCATCTAAGCAGCATTTCATGAAGTAGGTTGTTGTCCCCACCTGTGTGGGATACCAGTTCAGGAATTACTTCCTTTACTATGCAGTAACAGTAAAAGAAAGAAAGTAAAAGTTGAACTGCCATCAAACTCATTAAAAAGCAGATAAAACTGTTTATATATTAAAAATAATTTACTTTCCCAAAATAATGTACAATTAGAAGCAGTTCACACTATTTTAAAGGCAGAGCTGGAAAGTATTTGAAGAAAAGCTATTAAGTCTGAAACGCATTTCACTGAGACAATATGCTGAAATGCTTTAAAATTCTCACTTGGAGCAATACTGCTTTAAACCATGAATTTTTGTTCAGTATGTGCACTCAGTACGCTGTCAAGACAGTTGTAAAGAAGAGTCTCAGTTTGCTTTTTCCTGATACATCCACCACCTGCAAGCATGGTGGCCACCCGAATAAAGATGTTCAGTGTATCGGTGTAGATACCCATGCATTTTACATAGTATCTTGTTGATCAGCTGGAAGGCAGGAGGGCTCTGCAGAGGGACCTGGACAGGCTGGAGAGTTGGGCTCATTCCAACGGGATGAGGTTCAACAAGGCCAAGTGCCAGGTCCTTCACTTTGGCCACAACAACCCGGTGCAGCGCTACAGGCTGGGGACAGAGTGGCTGGAGAGCAACCAGGCAGAGAGGGAGCTGGGAGTTTGGATTGACAGGAAGCTGAACATGAGCCAGCAGTGTGCCCAGGTGGCCAAGAGGGCCAATGGCATCCTGGCCTGTATCAGGAACAGCGTGGCCAGAAGAACCAGGGAAGTGATCCTTTCCCTGTACTGGTGAGGCCACACCTCGAGTGCTGTGTCCAGTTCTGGGCCCCTCAGTTCAGGAAGGTTGTCGAGGTGCTGGAGCAGGTCCAGAGAAGAGCAACAAAGCTGGTGAAGGGACTCGAGCACAAGTGCTGTGAGGAGAGGCTGAGGGAAGTGGGATTATTTAGCCTGGAGAAGAGGAGGCTCAGAGGAGACCTCATCACTCTCTACAGCTCCCTGAAAGGAGGTTGTAGCCAGGTGGAGATTGGTCTCTTCTCCCAGGCAACCAGCAGTAGGACAAGAGGGTATTGTTTTAAGTTCTGCCAGGGGAGGTTTAGGTTGGATATTAGGAAGAAATTTTTTACAGAGAGGGTAATCAGCCATTGGAATGGGCTGCCCAAGGAGGTGGTGGATTCTCTGTCCCTGGAGTTTTTTAAGATAAGACTGGATGTGGCACTTAGTGCCATGGTCTAGTAACCATGGTGATGTTGGATCAAGGGTTGGATTGATGATCTCAGAGGTCTTTTCCAACCCAGTTGATTCTACAATTCTATGAATATGCCAGATATGTTTCCAGATGGAAATTCTGTGATTTAATCCTCCTCTGTGAAACAAATACATGTTTCCTAAACAGGTGAGCTGGTACATAAATAACATTGCCAGGTACTTCTAAGTAATTAGTCATACAAATTTGAAGTCTACACCTGCATTTGAAAAAATATAACCCTGCAATGTCATAGTATCATACATGTGTTCAGTGTTTGTTTTCTTCTACATTTGTTCTGAATGATTTTTTTGGATATACCTGTCACTCAGCACAAAAGGGCCAGAAGATCAAGCAGGTCAAAGATTCTACAGGTTCTTTTCTGAATCTAATATTTATTTCCTCTTTAACAGGTGATTTGTATATTGGAGGAGTGGCCAAAGAAATGTTTAAGTCCTTGCCAAAACTGGTGCATGCAAAGGAGGGATTCCAAGGCTGTCTTGCATCAGTTGACTTGAATGGACGGCTCCCTGATCTCATCTCAGATGCTCTTTTCTGCAATGGGCAGATAGAAAGAGGATGTGAAGGTATTAAATATACTGATTTTTTTTTTTTATATCATAGTGAAAGTATTGTGTGAATCCTGGAGTGTTTTATTGATATGTTTACTGCCTACATCAAGAGACTATATTCTGCCTGCTTCTAATTGAACTTGCTTGACCTTGCATTTCTTTAGTATTATGGAGTCAAGTGTGTGCCTGCCCTACAGCACGGAGATTGATCTGAGAATATGAGTTAACTGCATAGTGTTTATTGTAGTTTCATACTTCTCCAGTGTCAAGATATTTTGCATGTATTTTGTTTACTTCTGATGTATTTTAATTAATTATAGAAACAATACCAATTAGCTTCAATGAAATTCTATATATCTTCATAACGCTTAGGCATTAGCTAATACTGAGATGTTAGCTAACTGATTCCATTTTTAAAGCAGGCATTTTGAGTTGATTAATTCAAGGCTAATTTATGAAGCCGTTTAAGACCAATCTTCTATATTCTCTATTTTTGCTCCCCCTGAAATTAGTATTGTCATGAACCTTTCTATCTGAAATCAGTAACAGACAAATATGTTGTATCTCACATTTTTGTATCTTTTTTGACTCATCTAGAATATCATGGAATTTAAGTGAGGACAGAATTAGAAGACGTGTATTTCTAATTCAGGGGTGCCAATTTCTAGCTATTTTTCCAGCTGTCTTCTGATCCCATGTTATTTTTACTATGATTTATGGCATAATTTGAGTACATTTTCTGTCACTCTATATCTACTTTATTCACATAATTCTGAATTTCGTGTCTATGTTCAGTTTTATGTGTTCTCCCTTCTCTTAAGTGCCATTCTTCTCTTGACAGAAAAAATGTGTAAATGACATTGTAAAATTAATTTCAAGTTGGAATCTTGATGATTTTGATATAAAGTTTGTTAAGTTTGAAAATTAACATTGTGAAAAGTCCAAGCAGAGCTCAAGGGGTTTCCTCAAGCTTCATGAGATAAAGCATTCTTGTGGATAAACTCTGTCTCCTCTTTTGTTGTGCCTACAGTACATTTGTGAAGGTGGAATTTTTTTGTTCTTTACCTACTACCTTTAGTTACCAGTGTAAGTTCTATTGTTAGCGCATAGAAACAGACACTAAACCTACAGAAAAAATAAGATGTAAAATAATAATTTTACATATTTCTATCAGGAGTGCAAAAATATGTATAAATTAGTTTGCCTCTGAGTGTAGAAAATTAGATTCTGCTTTCTGATGGGTGTTAGCAAGTTCCATGCCTGCACCATCCCTTCAGAGAGTCAAAGTATGCCTTAATTCCATTATGCATTTCATAGCTTCTTTTGAAATTATGTCATTTCCTAAATGAATTTTATGTACTTCAAAGAAATATAGCTAGCTGCAGGCCTAGTGTGAGAGTTCACCTTTTAAACCAGTGGCACAACTCATCTATCAGTGAATTTAATAAAGCTACCAACAATTTAATAAAGGCCATACAACTATTGTCCTTTTAGATAGAGAGTCAGTGTTTTCCCAACATCAAAATCATCAGACAGAACAAACTGGTCAAACCAGATGTGCTGCCTGGCTCCCAGAGAACTGCCTTATCAAAAGTCTTCTGCTCATAGAAGGAAATCTTTAACAGCATGGAATGATATATTCCCTTCCAACCTTTCTGCTTAACCTTGCAAGTTAACTCTTCCATCTCACTTGTTTACTTCAAGTCTTTGTGTCTGAGCCATCCACTTGTCTTTTGTTTGCAGACCATGAATCAGATGTACAAAAAAGTGTTCTGTCACCTAAAATATGATTTAAGTCACATGTGAGTTTAGCTGCCTCCTAGAAAACTGTTGTATGCCTCAAGCTGCTCACACCTCTGCTGCTGTGTACAGCCAGGACTGTCTCCATCTTTACAAAGCTGAGTGTTTTGCATCAATCTCACACTACAATGGGATGTGTAAGTTCTGAAATTCCCTAAGATGTCAAGTCCAAAGAGCTCAGGACACAGCAGCAGAAGTAATTTCAAAAGTGTTGGTCACCACCACTCTCAATCCAAAAGACAGCTGGTGTATGTCCTTTGCTAAGACATCAGGCTGCTGGAAAATCTGGCCTGAGAAGTGAGGCACTTGGATTTGGTGTTTTTTAGGTTTATGGGATTGAATTCCCCAACTTTCTAGTACATATTAAAAAAAAAAAAAGTAATAGTAAAAAAAAATGAAAGCTCTTTTTCTCTCTTCTATCAAACTATGAAGTCATAGTGCACTGCTAATTAATTTTCTGCGCTAGATTTTGTGTTTAAAATATTTATATTTCTCAATAACTTTACTGTCCTAAATTCATGAAACATTTTTTTGAAAACCCAGTCATGGGATTGGTGTGGCAAACTGTAAGGCTTGCATTTTGAAGCTTCAGCCACAGCCAGATAGATATCTCTGTTCTCTATCATTGAACATTGGACATAATTTACACTTGGCTGAATCCACCTTGTTAACAAATTTTCTATGACTAGAAGAGATAGAAACTAACAGCTAGAAACAAAAATATGCTAACTAGTTCTTGGAATTGTTAATGGCAGACCCCAGAGCCAGGTCGTGTCAACACTGTTTTTCTCTAGTCAAATCTGCTGTACTTTCTTTACTCACTTTAAATAAAGAAGAATTATAGAAATTACAGTATGATACAAACATAGTATTTATATATTTAGAAGAAAAATGCACTGTGTGCCTGCATGTGCATACAAGCTGTATGAAAAGTTTCACAATATTAGCATCCATAAAGATTTTGGTGGTAAGATAAGGAAGTTTTTTGCTATATATTGCAAAAAAACCCAAACCAATGTATATGCTACTTTAAAATGCTCTTTGTGTTACATATTGCATTAAGCCCTCACACAGGACAAATGTAAATGAGAGACCAAATCCAGTCAATTAAAAAGTCTGCAGTGAAGACTGAATAATTTAAAATATTTAAATTGAATATGAATAAAAGGATGAGTGCTAGAAAAGAGTATATTACAGTACTTTTGCTAAATAGCTTAGTTCCGCAATATATATATAGGAAAATATGGGCCTCTTATGGTAAATATTGTAGTATTTACCAACATTAAGCAGTCATCTTCTGTTCTTTAGAAAAAAAAAATCCTACTTTTATTTAAAGAAATGCTTATATGTAAGCTAGTCTTGATGGCAATCTTTTAATAATGGCTAATATAGATATATAAAAAAGTGCTAAGAATCAATTCAATAAAAAGCAAAATACCTTGTTTTGTAACAAGATTGTATCTGTATTTTTTCTAAATATGTTTGTTTTGACATGTACTTCTTAATGTGCCTACAGGGTCCTGCAGTTTATGTACTTTTAAGTCCTTGTGACTTTTGCTCTACTTTTGCAAAAGATGAGGAAATTCAACATTGCATAACAAAGTGTAAATAAATCCATGAATATATAACATTTAAACACCTACAGATATTTTCACTTCAGCTTTGTAAAGTTTCTGAGTAGCAGAATCTGGTGAGAAAAAATGTGTCTTGTCAGCTACGGGATTCTGTCATTATAATCCCTAGCTCAGGAAAGGGTGATGTAATGCCCAAATGTTTAAACTTCTGGGCTCAAAACTCCAAAGAAAGGGAAATCACTATCTAATGTCTGCCTACTGCAGTAAGTCAGCTATTGTTATTATTATAACAGGAGAAAATAGAACAGTTAATAGCTTTGCCAAAAAATGCAGTGTACTCTGCCCTTGTTCTCAGTCACTCTGGTGGCTGTTCAGGCCCTGGTTCAGGGATGTGCTTGAGCAGTGCCTCATTTAAAGGAAGAGGTCATTGAGCTGACTTAAATCATATTGATATGGATTTTTCTAAAATACTGGCAAATCAAAAGAAAGTCCCACACCGAGATATTTGAAGAAGCTCTAATGTAAAAGAAGGGTTCTGTGGATTTCTTTCTACAGTGTGATTTTTTAATATATTTATATAATCTTTGGACCAGTTTTGCCCTGTCATCAATGACTGGCAGTGGGAGTTTCAAATGGATATTGATGTATCTCCTCCAAAACAATTTAGGACAATTTTATAATCCCAGAACCAAATTTTTCCTTGTAGTGTCAAGAGTTAGTGTGAAATGTGTGTGTGAGCTCGTTGTAAACTGTGGTTCACAGTCTGTATTTCAGTCTTCATTCATCCATCACAAAGAAAGGGGCTAGAGAAAAGACAGACCACAGTGGATGATGGTGCTAATTAGTCTTGAATTCAGTGTATCTGAACATGACAAATGGCTAGCCAGGATTCAGCCATGCATTTACTCTGTTAATGCATTCATATCTATCCAAGGAAGAAAAAATAGCCCACTTTTAATTTTCCTTCATTACATGTCATCGGCTCAATTAACCTTTATACTTCTAGTAAGATACTGGCAAATTACTGCTTTCTTATTTTGGCTTGCCTGAAGATTTATGGCTATTAGCATTAATTTGTTTGCATTATATGGCATTTCTTTCTCTCTTTAACAGCAGCATGCACTTTACTCTGAATGTTTTTTTTCTGTGTTTGCTGCCATTTCAATATTGCTTACTAACATTTACTATATTTTGCTTTTTTATTTTGCTGACAAAGTTGCATTGATGAAAGCTGATTTGCAAGGTAGATAGCCCTGTGTGTATTAAACAAGACTGAAACCCCCAATGCACAGTTGGATTTCTGCAATAAATGCTCTGTACATTTCAGAACTAAAGCGTGTTATTTTGTTTCAGATTTTGTCTTTCACACCTCTAAAACAATGGGCTACATGAACCTTCATTTTCCAGCATAGCTTGCATAGAGGCTTTCAGTCTTGAATATGTTTGTATAGTGATTGCTTTAGTGCTTTGATCATTCCTTTTTGAAATTTCTTTATATTTCAGTAGTCTAGTTATGATTCTCTAGAAATAGAGTAGCTTTGTTTTTCATGCGTATGTCACATTTTGGCATGCCAGTTCATTAGTAGTCTGATTTTCTGCATTTCCTCTTTAAAAAGGAACCTGCATGGGATCCCTGAAGCATGTGAATCAGTTCTTGTCAACATTCCTGCCAAAGAATCCCAAACTGCCCTTAATTTCAGACCTAAATTATTTAAAATAATTTGTGAGATTAAGATAATCGTAATAGTGTAGCTTCATTTTATTATTTTTTTGAAATTTGTTTTTGTTTTTAATTTTATTATCCAGTCTTTCATATCCTGGAGTTTTGATTTCTGTGGCATCTGGCTTTGCGGTTTGAAATGTATTTACAGGAAGAAATAATGAAGTTTTTAGAAAACATTTAGCCAGTTAATGGTCTGACACGAGATTAAGAAATAACTCACAACAAAGTTAACATTCCCACTGTACCTGGAATAACTCTGCTTCCGTTTGTGCATTCTTATGTGTTTGACATAGCAATCTTACAACTAAAGCAAACCCGCCCTTTTAATGTTACGTGCTGCTACAAAATCAGCAAGTTTATGTGTGTTTGACTCGGTAACTCTTTGCTCATATGATTTGAGATGCTGGCAACTAGTTAATGTGACCCAGTGAGAAATACCTTTCTTTGGAAGACAAAGTGCAAGTCCTTTTTTGTGTGTTCTCATTAGGCCCCAGCACAACATGCCAAGAGGATTCGTGTGCAAACCAGGGTGTGTGCTTACAGCAGTGGGATGGATTCAGTTGTGACTGTAGCATGACCTCCTTTAGTGGACCACTATGCAATGACCGTAAGTACACAAAAAAAAATGACCCTCTGAATCCTTGAGAGCTTAAAGGCAACATTTGAAGCAAGTGCCTGAAGTGTTTTATTATTGTAATATCAGATATTTAAATGAACCGGTAAACCCTGTGAAAATCTGTAAGGCTTGTGATAAGAAGAAAGCTAAACTATACAGTATAAATTTTGGACAACGGGCAGTATGAAACAGTGGCAGAATTTGGTTTTGTTACACTTGATTCCGAGTCTAATATACTGATGGTTGGTTACCTGTTTGATATAGTTCCTTTCCTGCATAAATATTACAGACGGGATTTTTTTTCCTGATTGAAGAAACGTTTTACATTTTGTTATCTTAAGTTATATTATAATTTTGTAGCACTATCATGAGGGCTATAATTACTGTGAAACAGTTGACAAGGCTCATTATCTCTCTTTGTAGATTTCTTTAGGTGACACACTAAACATACCAATAATAAAAGCATGCTGAGTATTTTAGTTCTTTTAGATTTTATCTGAATAAAACTACACAACATACACCAACCATCTGGTCTTTCAGGAAAAGCTTAAATGTGTCAAAAATATGCGTCCTGATTCACTAACTTCGTAATCTAGTTTCATTCCAATCTAACCTTATTGATCTAAATAGAATTATACAGAAATGATGGTGGAATAGTAATGGAAGAGCCATAATGTTCCATGGTAAATGGTAAAAGCAAGCTACTGAGTTTTATTTTTAATTCATCACATTTGTAATATCCAAATGTTGCACATTTTTATATCTTCATGAAGAGGGAATTTCCCCAAGGCTTTTGGCTCAAATTGTATTTCTCATAAGGCTAGAAAATTAATTATGTGTAAAACCTAATTATTTATTCTCATGAAAGTTCCATAGTTTGAAAGCTGTGGAAAGAACAAAAAGGACTTACCTCAGTCTGTTTCTCTGCAGTTGCTCTCGCGGTAGAAATGGTATCAAAAAAATTTCAATAATTTGAGCAAAGGTTTAGATTTACTTTATGTATATGAGTTTGCAGTTCCAATCAGTATGTGTGACTAGTCATATTGCTAAACATATATTTTTTAAGGTTTCAGTCACCTATGGGCTACAGGAGAAAATTTTGCTTTTAAATTCTTATTTCCGTTTTTCTGTGATCTTTGAGTTGTTTCAAAAATAACTAAAAGCTATGAATAAGAAGTTACATATATAACATCTAACAAAGGAAAAACTTTGTTTATAAATGGTTTAGCAGTAATCGATGTCTGGACCTGAAGTATTCAAGTGAAAGCTAATCCGTAAATTTTGCTAATCGATGAACTTACATAAGAAAGATATTTACCAATCTGTGAAGGCTTATTTATATGGTAACATTATAGACTGCATTGCACACAGTTGAGATATTTCACAATATACTACTTCTGAAGATGGAAAAGGAGTACCTTTACTTTAGTAAATGGCTGCTAAAAATAATTTTTTACCAGATAAATCTCTTAAAAAATATTTTTTGTCACAAATATGAAATATACATTTACCTTGATATGGATATTTTGTAATAGAATGCAGAGTTTAGTAAATAATATATTTGAGTTCTGCTTTATCTTGACTCCTTAGATTAGTTCAGATACTGAAAAATCTGCAAAGCAAATCTAACAAGAGGGATTTTTCATAATGGTATATATGCCAGAAAGGAGGAAAAATTATGTCATAACCTCAATGTCATCTAGACGCTCCAAGATTGCTCTCTGCTGTGTCGGGGAAGAGCATAATGGGAAGAGAAATGATGAAATGTTACTACAGTTTTTGATAACTTGCGCAGGCTGCACACCACAGGGTAAACTTTGCAGCACTGAAGACAAATTCCCTTCCTGTGAAGAAAGATTATCTCAGTGACAGGTCTGGAATAGCACCTGTTTGTTGCTGAAAATGCATTCCCTTCAGGAAGGATGTAGGCACGTTCCCGAGCGGTGTGTGCGAGCACGTTTCCACTGCAGATTGTGCGTGGAGCGACGCTGGTTGAAAGAAGCTGAAATCTAACCCAGTATTGCTATGCAGGCAGGACCTTGGCTTATTTTACATGGAAATATACTAGTTTAGGTAGAACAGAGTATTCTGGACATCAGAATCTCATAAATAGAGGGTTTTAGTTCTCAAAGCCCTACAATTGACCACTTAAAAATAAGTGTCAGTGATAATACCAGAAACAGTTAAAAGTACTTGTTTTATGGAGATTTACATTCCCCCAGTATTGGATGTCCATGTCTTGGTGTTTGCAGAGAGGTGCTGGAGTGTGGCCTTGGTGACAAGAGGACAGGACATGCTGGGTATGGCCTGCTCCACCAGACCCATCACAAGGCACAGCTGAGTCCCTCAAGCCAAGCTGGTGACTGCTCTATGAAAATACACTCAGAAAGTATGCCACTCTTGCCAAAATGCTGGATAGATAAAGGATGAAGGAACAAAATGAGTGAGAAATAGCAGAGGGAACATCAATGTCAGAGCAGAGGGAGTGGGTGTGCAGCTGGGTGGGTGTTTCGCCCTCAGCCACAATTTTACCCACCACACCTCAGCACTGTTTTGTTCCATCAGTTCTTAGGGGACATATTTGAGCAGAAATGCCAGCAACAAAGGGGCCAAGGTGAGAGGAGATGTGTGGAGAGTGCCTAATCTAACCCCTCTGTTCAGAGTCAGATAGTACAAGTTGTCTGGGTCACCCTCTCCAAGGATGAAGACTACACAACTACTTTGGGTAACCTGTAACAGTGCTCATTCACCCTCACAGTACAAACATTTTCCTTAAGTTTAAGTAAGATTTCACATATTTCAGTTTGTGTCTATTGCCTCTTGTTTTCTCACTGGGCATCACTGAGAAAAATCTGTCTGCCTTCTTTACCTCCTATGCATCAGGTATTTTAAAACATTGAATGATCCCTATTGAGCCTTCTCTTCTCCTGGCTGAACAGTCCCTGGTCTCTCAAGGCTCTCATATGAAGAGAGAGCCCTTAATTTCCTTTGGGGCCCTTTGCTGGACTTATCCCTGCATGCTCATGCACTGGGGATCACAGCACTAGGAGATAGTGCTCCAGCTGCACCTCAGCAGTGCTGAGTAGAGGGGAAAGATCACATCTCTCAACGTTTCTGCAACATTTTACCCAACACAACCAATGAAGCTGTTGGCCTTTTTTGCCACAAGAGCACATTGCTGACTCATGCAACTTGTTGACTACCAGGATACCCAGATCCTTTTCTGCAAGGCTGCTTTCCAGCTGGTCAGGCCCCAGCTTGTCCTGATGTGTGGGTTTATTCCTCCCCAGGTGCAGGATTTGGCATTTTTTATGAGGTTCTTGTCAGTCCACTTCTCCAGCTTGTCAGCATCCATTTGAATGGCAGCGTACACATCTGGTCTATCAACCACTCCTCCCAGCTTTGTATCATCTGCAATTTGCATAAATTTATGTGCACAAATTACCTTGCTGCATTTGAGCTGATACTTTCAATGTGTTTCCCATAGTAACCTCAGTGCACAAAGATCTGACATACATCGGTCCTAGGCTTTATAATGCTAATGTTTCACATGTATCATTCTTGTCTTTAATTTCCAAAACAGAGAGTGTGGAGGAAATAATGAAAGAAATAGTTTCTTGAAAAGTGTTATAATACATTCTTCTAATACATTGTGCAAGAAGTTTCTTTAATCTTTCTGATAGCAGCAAATTATTACTCCTGTACTGTTCAGTGTATTATTGCAGGTGAAAATGTGCACAAGCCTAAAATGAAGATTTTTTTTTAAAAGTTCTCTCAAAATAAGTGCCATGTGAGGTAGATTGTTTTCTTTCCCAATCCAAGAGTGTTCTCTGTTTGTCTGCTTGGGAGAAGAGAAATTTCAGAAATGTACTCCTATGAAAAAGGACCTGGGCCTTACACTGGGCTAAATGTAAGGCTATAGTTTTACAACTGTCGTCAGGAACACCATCACAGAAATTTTATTTAGCTGCAAATCTCAGTAGTCCACTCCAGTGAGTATGGAATGCCTGTAGACCATAAGCCATGGTGGCAAAGGTGGGAACTTTCTGCATGCTGCAACTTCCTATTTGCAAGAAGATAAACAAAGCAGGAGAATTTTTGACCCCAAGATGCTATACAGTTTATTATTTTGTCATTTGATGTGACATGACACTTGGAGATTCAGGGCACCAGTGGTCTTTAGATGTGATAGACAGAAGTGTTACACTGATAAGTGTAAAGCAGACCAGTAGCAGTTGTTTCTAAAAAATGGGATTATATAAAGAGCGTACTAAAAGGACAGTTAATGGCTGTTCTTACAAATGGATGGATGGATGCATGCACCTCTGAGAAAACACATCATGAATATAGTAACTGTATCTAACAGCAGGTTATGTAGTAAAAGTTATCCTCCCAGGGAATTCAGCTTTTTTTATAAGAGTAAGGTTGAAAATTACTCTGGCACAGCAAAAAAAATCTATAAGAGATTATCTGCTTTTTATAAGTTTACATCTGTTTTTACTCGAGCAGTCTTTAAGTACAGCCATATTAGTGAATGTAATGGCACGTTTGTGGAAACAAATACTGCTATTATGGCATAGAAAATAGCAGACATAATAACATTGTCACATTACGTTAGTATAGAAATCTTCAGTGCCAAATTACAGGGCAGCTTCAATACTGTCTGTTACCATAAGGGAATAATGTATTGGCGTTGTACTTGTGATGGTATAACTAACACCATGTCAACACTTCCATTAAAATCCTTTTCTGAAGGGTTAGAACTTCACCACGCAGTCTCTCCTGACTAGGAATTCAACATTCTCAATCACTGTGAGTAACAAAACTTTTTTTAAAAATTCTTCTCTTTTATTTTTACTCTTTACAAGGAAAAATCAGAAGCCTTAATTTAATGGAGAGCTGTGTCAATATTGCAAGATGGGTTCACATAAAACGTTTGATTTTCTTGATATTTGGTTGTGTTATAGAGATATTGCCTTTCAGCTAAGACTATACCTGTCCTTTCCAGATTTAACTCCAAGTGAGTGTTGGCTTTCTTAATCCCCTTCCTGCATCAGGGCTGAAATATATATGTTTCCAGAAAATCAAGTCCTAATTATTTCATATTGAACACACTGAACAGTGGATAATTTTGGCTGTTGATGAGGATAGTAGGAGCAAGACATGGTAAAAATACATTTAAGTTTATGAGAGATTTGGATATTAGAGTATTTGACATAATAAAAATGACAGAAGGAACTGCATGATTCTCTCTTCAATGTAGTGTTTGGAGAGAGCGTTAAGTAATATTGAGGTTATACTTTAAACCACAAAACTCCTAAATATTGAGTCAGCATGCAGCAATAAGTGAGTGGTTTTATAAATACCAGCCACCTTCACTGCAGAACTCTGATCAAAGCAGGCACATACTCACACTTAATGAGACAAATCTTATGCTTTGTGAACATGTAATTAACGAGTATGTAACAATCCAGATTGCAAGGTGAGTAATTCAATATTGCACACAAGTATAGCTATGTCTTTCCTTAGGCTTTAATGTTGTGTATGGGCACACTATATTTATAATGTATAAAATATAGAAGTATTTATTATTTTCTGTTATCCATGCCACTGACTTTTTACAGTTTTCTGAGCCATCATATGGTGTTGAGTATTGAGTACTCATTCTCCTCTCACAATGTCTTCCTTCTCCTGGAATGCAAGTCCAAGGGTGATATTCATTCTCTTTGCATTATCAGTCCAGTATGACACAAATTATGGATTTAAATAGATTTCCTTCACATTTATAATTGATTTAGCTGTTATGGATACTGCATCTTTTGGACCTTTTTCACATCAAGAGTGTAAGATCAGTCTTAATGCTATTTTTGTGAGCAGGATAAATACCTAATAAAGAAGTTTAATTAATCCAGTGACTGAAAGCTGAACTAACCACAATATCCACTCTCAGTAGTACTTTCCAAAATACTATTACATATTCCTGGCTAAGACTTTGTAGTTGCTAGATACCAATAAACATATAACCTGCTATCAAGAAAAGGGATAGAAAATTCCTCAAGAGCACTTTAAAACACATTTTATTTTCATCTCCGGTAGCTGAGAATTAAAAAAATCTGTCCCTGATAACATACCAGTCTAAATACTTCATACAATTACTTTGCCACAGAGGCTCACTTTACACAGGAGAAATAAAGATAGCTGCGCATAAAATTACAATGCCTGGCAAAATGGTGGAATGAACTAATTGAAGAAATCTCAATTTGTTCAGCTCATCTTATCTGATAGCTCTCTATAATGAACATCTGGAATTTCTGGTGACAAATATCAGTGGCCTAATTTGTGTAATCTTCAAAAGAAGTAGGACTTTACACACATAGTCTTGAAAAATGAAGACAAGTTGAGGTGTGTAGGAGAATTAGAAAAACTGTAAAAAGGGTGAGAAGAGTGTTGCAAGTGAGCCATGGCTGTGGACCAAGGTGACTTTTTGTGTGTTTTTATTAGAAACCTAGTCAGAATAGACTGCACCTTGAACTGTCAGGCTCCTGTGATGTTATATGGCAGCACATGTTGTGTCAGCAAGAACTATGGAGCTTGATGCATGGATGACAACATTATTTCAAGGTTTTATTGGCCCAGCTCTGTTAGGTTTTTTCTCCTCTATTTTATGTGCATTTTGCAGTATGTAAATTTTGGCTTTTCACTAAGATATATCAGTCTATTAATCATGTAAATGAACAGGCAAGGTTTTCTTAACAGTTTAAAAACAAGTTTAAGAATTTTTTTCTTATATACACACAGTGGAGTAGTCAGTTAGATGAGCTATCCATGCCTAAAATAGTTGAGGAATTTCCATTTTCTTAAATACATTGCAAACTAGCCCTTTAAAAAAATCAAAATAATAGAAAGTTTTTTGGCAGTTATTGTAGAAGCTCTTAGATGTGAGAATATTTCTAACAAACAGTAATAAGTAAAGTTTTAAGTGGTATACTTGATACAGAAAAAGCCAAAAAGGAACTTTCAAGGTAACCAAAATACATTGATGTAATGCTTGTAGCTGAGACAGAAGCAAATATGCAACATTTCTGGCCTACTCAGAGTTATTTTCTATTTCACGATATTAAAAATGGAACATAGTGTCAGAAAATTGCAAGCTTCTTTCTGCCTCTAGAGGAATCAAGGGAGTAATTAAATTGGATTTTGGTATGTCAATAATATCTTTCTCTTATTAATGGCATAATAATTTTGTAAATCAAATTCTAGAAGTGTTTCCAGTGTCATAAAGGTGAAAATGATTAAGGGTTAATTAAACATATTCTCATGGAACTAAAATTGTTCAGTTGGGTATCATTAGATTCCTTTCTCTAGAAATTTCACTTATTACAATTTAATGGCATATTATGTACAGTTCAGACCTGAAATTTGTGTAGTCAAAAGCTATTGACAGTAATAAACATACTGGACAAGTGCTTTCACTATTCTTTCTCATAGATTTCTCTGAACATCCCAACAATATCATATATTAAAATCAATTCTGGATAGCTGAACTAGGTTAATCATTATACCCAGCACAGCTGGAATAGAATATTAACTGTATAATGGTGTCAGTCATTCATCTCCAACAAGCCCAAAAAAAAAAGGCAATGAGTGCCAGCTTTTTTAATAGGTGGCAGCTACAAGGGTCACAAATGGTAAGAAAGAAGAAGAAAAGCTTTCCTGAGCAGTGTCTTCTATAATCTATTGTATAAGAATAGCTCAAAGTGTATATGGAGAGTTTGGTAATGTATATCTATTTTATGTGTAAGATATTTAAGTACAATGGCACAATGGTGCTTCAGAAAGATAAAATTATTCAGTTTTTCTGTAGTCTGTACAGCTGGACTGGGGTTACTAAGGCAACCTGTTCTTCCTCAGCGTGTGTTCTGGCTTGACAGCTAGATAGGTGGGTTAGATTCACAGTAACTACATACATATGAGGAATCTGTATGCTCATTGCAAAACGAGATTTTGTTGGTCCCTTGACACCATCTTCAGAGACTTCTGTGTGTTCATTTGTGCCAGATGCTGCAGAAGATTAAGGCAAAGAAAACCCTTCTATTAAAAGCTGAATAAAGAAAATTATCTGAATCTGACATAGGCAAATAGAGGCATTTCAGAGTCCAAAGTAAAGATCTGAGCAATTGCTCAGAAACTGAAAATGGAAGCATGAACAGGAGACACGGTAAGGCACACAGAAGGATACGTTATACAGACATTTCTGCAGCTTTCATGATTTTGTTCCCATGCTGCAGGGTGGACATTGGACCTATTTTGACCACTTTTGGCCTACCACTCCACTTAACTAGCAGTTAATCTAGATGAAATATCTGTATTCTTCTTAGCACATACATCTATAAAGATGCCTATTCTCTCAATGTCACCTGTAATGTTTAAGATCCTTCAATGTTTCATTTTAATTTAGGCTTATGAGTCTTGTATGCTGATGTTGTGTTTGGAAATCTTTGTAGCCATTTTCTCCTTAGGTATTCTTGGATATTATGAAAGAAGGTAACAGAGTCAGTAATAACAGTATGAAAAAATACTGATGGAAGCAAATACTCCTAGGACCGAAGGAGTTTTACAAGGTTTTAGTGTCTGGTTGCTTAATGAAGACAACTGCAAAATGAAGTCCCAGCCTAGGGAAAACCACTCCATAATAAAAGCACTCAATACCCAGGTTGGGTATTGGAAAGTTGGAACTGTAGAAAAGAGGGTGAAGAACAGCTAATGCTCATGAAGCTCTTTGGTGCCCACAAACCCAATTAAAAGGTTGTGTTGAGAATGCATGTCAATATTGTGCTAATTCTGGAGGAATGCTCATGCTGCTAAGCTTTATGCTATCACTCTTCTTAATGAAGCTACACTTTGAATTGAAAACAGACATGCAAAATCACATCATTGCACGGCAAACATCCACACACTAAAAAACACTTAAAATGCATGATATGCGATATTCATTGTCAAAGTGCATTAATATTTACAGACACCATTTGCAAATCATCTCAAATTCTGAGTCTGCTTTACCATATAAGGTAGTCATTCCTATAATATGTTTTGCTGTTTAAAAATTCTCTCCCTTCTAAATAGTGTAAATCTTAAGAAAACTGCTAATCAGATCAATGATCTGATATTTGGACAGGACAGATGCTTTCTAACAGCAAACTGAAATTTAGTTACAATTTGAGTTTCAAATCACCAGTTGAATGACTGATTTTAATACACTGAAATCCAAAGGCACCATATATATGGTCATAGCATTTTTCCCCTTGAAATTAAACCCAGAGATTCTGAAATTACTTGAAATTCTTTCTACTCTCCTTTTCTCCCTCTTTATCCCATCTTCTGGATCACCAAAACGTATTAGCTTGGCCTCAGGTTGATTATGGTCATGAATTTTCTCATGATCCAGTAGTAAGTGTAGGTTGGTTTTCCTGTGTAGTCAAAATTTCATCAGATAGGTGAATTTCAAATACTGATTCTATCAGTGGCAGATGGTCATGTTAATTTCTTTAAATATGTTATTTTCTGCTTATCAAAAATAGCCTTTTCTTGTAACCTCATGACCCGTAATCGTAGCGGCTATCACATATTTGAAATAGTTTTTAGCTCATATCTCCTGTTTTGACCCTGAACCAGAGCTCCCCTGAAGAGAATCAGAAACACCACAACTCTTCAACACACCAGGAGGAACCCAAGGGCCTCTTTTTCTTCCTCCATTATCCGTATTGCAGAAGGATTTGTCCCTTCTTCACTGTTTCTCCTTCAAGCAGTTGTGTGCTGTACAGCGTACACACAGCACCTACCCTGTGTTTCTGGGAGATGTCAGAACCCCTACACAAGCACACTTGGGTGTTGCATGAGCAGTAAATTGGACACTCTAGAACAGTCAGGTTTGCTATGCATGCACAAACCATCTGTATGGCTCTTTCACAAAGGGTTCAAGGCTGCTCAGAAGTATCGGTCTTGCTACGGCACACAAACACCTGATATGTACATGGGCAAATGAAAAGTTTGAGACTCCTAAGGATCCAGCAGTTAAGCCAAACTGCTTGATATCTGAAAACTTTGGACAAGTATGAAGAATCCTTTAACTTTAGCCAGAATCCTAAAGTCAAAGACAAGTATGTTCAAGAGGTTACTTGGATATCTACTTGGTAATCTTTGCTCTTTGGCCAAGTTCTACTTTAGCACTGAGCTTCAGTCTTTCCTGTTTTATTCAGACTTTTTTGGTTTTTGTCTGCTAAAAGGATGGGGACACATTTTAATATGGGATTTTTTGTAATCCCTGAGGGCAAGTCTTTATAGGAGGAAATATTCAAAATGATAGTATCATTGTAATTGGAAACACTACCAGAAATAAATGAAAAATTATTCCAAATTGCTGGACCAATAGTGGCATGTCAGATCAAGCTCAGATAATTTCAGAACTCAGCAGATTAAATTTCTGTACAACTGAGGCCTGAACATTTTTGAAAATCATAATTTGGGGAATATTTTACTGAGCAAACATAATCCTATTTCCCCTGAATTTCTACCCTAAAGCTTTTATCTTTCTTGCCTCTACTTACTACCAACATGTAATACTAGTGATATTTAATTTGAACTACTTAAAGCAGCTTTACTGGGATGGCAGCCAACTTCAAAGAAAGCTTGTGTGACCCCAACAAACGCACAGGGCCGAGAGATGATATTTTCCCTGAAGATTAACCTTTTCCTGTGGATGATACTGTATGCCAGACAGCAGGGAAAACTTGTGGATGGAGATTCATAAACCTATAATAAAAATGCAGTGTATTGTAGTTTCAGATATGTAGAAAAGGTATTTCTTGCAATTTGAGTATTTCTGCACTGTGTCGGGGTTTTTTGGATCCAATTGATCACAAGATAAAGAAGTTGTCTAAGGAATTGCTCCAACTTATTTCTCAGTCTTCTAGGAAGAAGGAAGTCAGGATTAAGGTTGTGTAATAGTAACAATGTTGTAAAAAAATGTTGTTGAATTTAAGTGCTTTGGAAAATGTCAGTTTTGAAAGTTAAAACTGAAGTGTCTTCTCTACATTTAGAGCAGGAACAGCATCTTAAGTAGAAATATAAAATTCCCCTAGCACCCTTCTAATATAACCCTACATAGCCTACATAGAAACTTTCCCAAGAGTAAGAATTCTGTTCCTTTTTTTTTTTTTTTTTTTTTTATTTCTGCAAACTGCTGGCCCCATGTACCCTCCAAAATGGGGGTGTCAGCTGAAGTGGGAATGGCAATGATATTTTTAAGACATGCCATGTAATTCAGCATCACCAGCACAACTGCAGTGGCTGTGGCAGGACCAGCTGGGAGCAAATTTCAGACTTTTAAACTTCTTAGGCCAGCTCTGCATCCTAAGCCAAGATCTCGTGGAACGTCTTTAGCTTGATATGCCAGAAATAATTAGTTGGGGAGAGGATGCTGGGAACTGAGAGTGATATTGCTCAGTTTGTGCAAAGTAAGTTATTGATGTGTAAATATTGATGGAGTTGTGTGTTACACAGTTTTTAAAACCGGAAAGAATAAGTAAGAAAATAATGTGGAAGGCTGTAGGGAATCATAACCTTGCATATAAGTGTGGGGAGTTGTACAGCCTTAGGTCATAAATTCTGGACAATACTGGGTAGTTTGAAGCAGAGTTCTAAGTGATCTTAAGTACTAAGCAGGTAAGGCCTACCAATTTTTAGGAATAATAGAAAGTATGGGGAAGACACTCCATAGGCTCCATGAAATTCATTTTTAGATTTATTTAAACTGAAATATGGACTATTGAGAAGCACCTGTACACCAGCAAATACTATCCCCTCATGTAAATATTCTGAAATTAAATTTAATATGTATGTTTATGTGCGTAAAAATGTGAACGGGTACAGAATTATAAAAGTGATCTCATATGAAGACAAAATCTTCTTGACTAATATATTCTCAGACATAATTTAAATTACTTCTTCATATCACTCTTAAGTGATTCTGAATAAATTCTTTTTTCATCACTCTATTAAAATATAATTGCTTTAAAAAAAAGAATGTGAGGAGGAAATTTAATCATGGACCAATAACAGCATTTTGGAATTTTTTTTCTCTGACTGATGCATATACCAGTAATCCTCTTTTCACATTAAGATGTCTTCTTAATGTGAAATTCTTAGCTGAGTTTCTGGGTTTTTTGGCAGTGTGAACAATTTGTCTATTTTTTTTCCTGCTTGAAGATGAAAAAGCTATAAATCCAAAGATGAAGTTTAATATGAGTTTGCACATTGCAGATGTCCTGTTTTGTAAGCAGTTGTGTGAAAATTCAAGCATTTCATTAGAACGACTTGTTTAACTGGGAAGAGCCTTCATCTTTGTGGGCAAGTAAAATTGATAAAAGGAGTACGGAAGAAATATGCAGCTCAGAGGTCCCTGAAGACCTTTAGGATTTAACCTTCATTTGCTTTTTAATCTTAGCATTCTTTATTATTCTGTGGAAGCATGTGGTTTAGTTCTTCAAGTTGGCAGGTGGCAGCAATCCTGTAATTATATCTTGGTTCTATCCTGCCAAGGCACAAAGGAGAACCATGGTAATCCACTCCAGTGTATTTTCAGTAGTCACTGCATATTGCTTGTGCTTTTAGTATAAAATCCTATGTAAATCTCACTTCTAGTAATACAATTCCTAAAATTATATATATTAAAAAAAGTTTTTTAACTTTTGAAGAAAGTAACATAAAATCATTAGACTTCATATGCCACTCTGCCATTGAGAGCAAAAAAAGTGTCAAATGATCATGAAAAATAAATGTTCCTGTCCAGGCTGTCTCTTTTTTTTTTTTTTTTTTTTTTAATTTGAAGAACTCTTTTGGACAGCGGAAGAAAGTGGCTGTTATTTCTCACACAAATATGATTGTCACCATTTATGTTCACCTTATATCAGCTTTTAAAATGAAAATATTTGCAATGATATTTATTTTTGCTGCCATCTGTGCTCCAA